>NC_092424.1:113896914-114063067 GCF_036169615.1 Heliangelus exortis
AGGAGCACATTGCTGCCTCATGAGCAGCACTCATTAGAAGTAGGAAATCAACCCAAATTTCATGCTTATGAGTAATGGTTGTAAAACCACACCTGAGATCTGAAACTTTGGGTTGGAAAGAGCCATAACTGGTCAATCCTGTCATCTCATTTTGGGATATTTTAGGACATCCTTGGCATCTGAACTTGTCTGGTCCCCATGGCAGCACTCGAGTCCTGACCACACCCTCACTTTTCCTCCCCCCATCCTGCTATTTCTCCCTCAGGAATGCCCGAGCTGGAGATGGGGGTGCCAGATCACCAGTTTGGACAGCCAGGAATGGGGGAGCAGATCCCTTGGACGGATAACTCCATGGGAGCCATGAATCGAGGAGCTCTGAATAAACCTGAAGAGTGAGTACCATGGGGCTGCTGGCTTCCCCAGCTCTCCCAGGAGAACATCAGCATGTCCCTGGGTCAAAGAGACATCTCCTTGCTTTCCTGCCTTCCTGGAAAACCTGGAATATGCAGGCTGGGATGAGAACAAGTGCCCATCACCCTAGGGCAGCAGTGGGTGCTCCTCATTCCATGCAAGTGGCAGGACCTGGGTTGTGTTGGGTGCTGTGCTGCATGAGGTGACATCTCTTGTCTCCCCAGGGACAAGTGAGTGAAGGGGGGTTGGGCAGAGACACCCAGCCCATGTCTACACCTCCCTAATCCCATATATCCATGGCAGAGGCAAGGATGCTGTAAATCCCCACTGCCTCCTGCCAGTGCCTGTGTTTGGGTGGGTGTTCTCCCAGCTCCCACCTCACCAGGGGCAGTGGGGGGATCTGGGGCACCAGGGGACAGTTTTCTGGTTTCATGTGCTGGCTTTTTGCAGTCCTCGTGCTCAGCTTCAGCTAAAATCACCACAGCTTGAATCCAGGGGCCAACAACCCCCTCCAGTGTCCACAACACCTTTTTTGGGTCTGTGCTCCACGGAGGCCATCACCATCCCAAGGGACAGCATCCCTCCTTGGCCACAGAGGAGTTGGAGGAGACCCTAGGTCAGGTATTTTGGGATGGGAGGTCAGAAGGATGGAGAGCCCAGCTGATGGACCTTGGCTCACTGAGGAGCTGCTCATGGAGGTGAATCTTCTCCCTGGCTCAAGGAGAGCTTCAGGTTCCTGGGTTAAGAGCCAGCACTGATGAGCTCTGCCCAAGTCCTCTTGCCAAAGCCCTGCTTTGCAGAGAGGCAGAATTTCCTCTATTAATTAAAACCTGGAGCAGATGAGCACAGTGTCTGTTTTCCAGTCGTGAAGAAGACACATGTAAGGGTTGGAGCTGAGCAAGCCAGCAGCCAAATGTCTTCTTCTAGGGGCTAAAATTTGAATTCATGTCTCCAAGCTTTTCACTCAGCTCAAGAAGAGAGCTGCAGCCTCGGTGCTCTCCACTGCTGCAACTGGATCTTGGACTTCTGCTGGAAAGACTTGGCCAGCTCTTGGTGCTTGAAAGACCTGGGAGAGAAAATGAATCCTCATTTAATTGAGCATTTACATCAGCCCAAGCCCTTGCCACGAGGAAGGAACTTTCCTTCCAAGCCTCACCCGTGTCTTTATTTTCCTGGGATGAGATCCCTGGGGCAAACCTGGCAATGGGCAGAGCTGCCCGAAAAATCAGCCTGGTTTTTAAGCTACAAATGTTCCTTAAACTGCTGCTTCTGGAGTAAAAAATGACCTTACCTTACTCATCAGCTTTCAGCTTGAGTCAGGCTGGCTGGAGACACTTTTTGTGTCCCCAGCCAGTGCAGCTGGGAGGAAAGGAGCTGCCTTTTCTTCTGGCTCCCCCTTTGCAGCAGGATTCTTGAGCAAGGACCCAGGTTGGTGTGGAAGGACCTGTGCAGGTATTCAAGAGAAAAGTGTTGGGCAACAGCATCCCAGGAGTCCTTGAGTAGGAAAAACACCTTGGGTGGTTTTCAGGGCAGAACCCTGTGCCAGGAGGTAAGGGTGGACTGGTGGAGCAGTGACTTGAAGCCTGGTGAGATGCTCTCCTGCCTTTGGAGAGCAGTGGTTTCAACCCAACTTAAAAATTGCAGCCTGGTTTGGGCTTTGGATTTTCTTGGTATTGAGGGGGGAGAAAGCAATGAGAACCATGCTGCGTGGTTGGGACTTCCCATGGCTCCTGCAGCAAGGTTGGACTCCCCACATGGTGGAATCAGAGCCAACAGATGAACCAGGACCATGAGATGACAGCAAGATGAGAGGCAGAGGTCTGCTTGTCATGGTTCCTCCTGATTTAGGGTCTCCAGACGTGGGCTGTTCCTGCTGGGCAGCTGGAAGAAGCTCAGTTCCTCCTCTTCTCTTCAGTAACCATATTTCTGATGGAGCATCCATGGGTGAGAGCTGCTTTGGAGGCATCTTGGTGGGGTCTGACCACTTCCATCTGGGAGCATGGGGATCAACTACAAAACCCCACGTCCACTGCAGCTGAGAGAAGAGATCCTGCTGGAAAAAAAGCCTCTGGACTTAGGTCCTCAAGACCTGCAGATGTGCTCCAGCTGGGGAGGACATCCTCATCCTGGAAGATGCCCGTGGTCCCCCAGTAATTGCCTGTCCACCCAGCAGAGCCTTTGAACTGGAAAATACATTTCAGCTGAGATCAAACCAGCACAGATTTTGCTTTTGGGGGGTTGTAAACATTTCCCAGCTGGGATGTTTGTGTTTGCTGGAGGTGGGTTGAGGTCCTGACCTTGTTTAAGGAGCTGGTGGTGAGCAGATCTCCAGCACCAGGTGTCCTGAGGAACTGGAGTTTCCTTTTTGTTATTTTCTCAGTCTCCAAATCCTCCCCAGCCTTTGCTTCTTGATGAAGCAGGATGACTACAACACCCCCTTTCATGTCCCAGGCATAAATGCTCTTGTGTCTCCTGCACCTTGGGCCAGGTCCAAGGCTCCACTTGACAAATCCAGGCTGCCATTTTCACACATATTCCTCTAATCCCCCAAGGTCAAACATGCCACCCTGGGCCTGATTGGGTTGCCTCAAGGCTGGCACCCCATGCCATCTGAGATGCCTGAGGTTTCCAGGACATCTGTGCCAGGCTGGGCAGGGAGATGTTTTATAGGACCTCAAGCAGCATTTGACACCAGCTCTGCAAAGTAACTGAATTCCCTCTCCTCACTGCATGCAGAATCAGAGTTTTCACCTTAAAAAAAGAAAAAGAAAAAAGCCTGAAGGGTTGCAGTGGATAGAAAAACTTTGGACAGAACACTGGGGATGTGATGCATAAGGTCCAGGATCTCCTTCAACCCCTGTTACCTGTCTGGAGACTCATCTGAACCCCACCACAGCGTGGAGCTGGAGGAGGGATGGGGAAGGCTCTGCAAGGCAGATTGGGCTGGAAAGCAGGACATGCTGGGGGTTTATTTACTACAGGAAGGTTTTATTATCCCCCTTTACAAACCAACTCATGCCATCCATGCAGAGGTGAAGGTGCCAACCTGAATTTCAATTCTAGCTGCCTGCTCATGTGGATTAAAAAACCCAAACCTGTCCTCCCCTTCCTCTGCAAGAACTCCCTTCCCCTGCAGATTTGTGCAGCAAACTTTCTGCTTTAGCCTCAGCACTGAAAAACTGGGTTTGATACCAGCAGCAAGGAGCAGGGACCTCGGTGATGGAATGAAACTAACCCTGCTTTTCACCTCCCCACTTCCCTCTCTGCAATTTAAGAAATCCCAACGCCGAGTGGTTTTTATTTTTTTTTTTCCCCTGGATTAGGCTGCGTGTGTTGGCTGGAGCTCTCTCGGCCAGCTTGGCTTCAGTTCCTTACTGTACATCTGGTCCTCATCTGGAGCTAAAAAGATAAACATGTCTGCTGCTTGGGAACTGCTGGCATGTTCCAGCCCCTTTGCCTTTGTGCCTTTCCACGAGCGTGATGTGCCACGGGCTCTCTTCATCCTGTCAGACCCAGCAAATCCGATTGCCTCCAATTAGTCACGTCATTGGAATGTCTCTCATTACATATTAATCTTATTCCCAAAGAATATCGAGAGAGCTTTGCAGAAATCTGATTTTTTTTTTTTTTTTTTTTTCAGCTCAAAGGTTCCCCTTTAGCCTTCAGCTGCTTCTCTTCCAGCTGCTCCAGCTCCATCCAAGTCTCTCCCGCTTTTTGTGCCGGCAGAAGTTTTGCTCTGCCTGCCTTTGTCCTAGGAGGGAAAAAACCTGCAGAAGCACCCAAGTTTTCTTCCCAAACTTTACCAAAAACTCTGTCCACGTTTTGTGCAGGGGTTCATCCTTCCAAGCAGGTTTCAGCACAAGGCTTGAGGGTACTTAAGCTGTGGGGACCGCATGATGCGAGTCCCCGGGGCTGCAGGGGCTCGAGCATCTCCCACCTCAGCCTCCTGAGGTTCAGAAACCTTAACGTGCCTCTTCTTGGCTTCTTCTCTCTGCAGCCAGTGCATCACCTCCCAGCTGGATGAGCTCCTGTGTCCTCCCACCACGCCGGAGGGTCGGAATGATGAGAAAGCCCTCCTGGAGCAGCTCGTCTCCTTCCTCAGCGGCAAAGATGAGACGGAGTTGGCCGAGCTGGATCGAGCTCTTGGCATCGACAAACTTGTCCAGGTTAAGAGAGAACCACCCCTCGTAGGACTCCTCAGAGGTCACATGCAGGGGCAGATGCTGAGGTTTGACACCAGCAGGCAGGAGGCTTTCCAACATCTGGTGGGAATGGGAGGCCAGATGTGAGCGGGAACACATGAGCGCAGCAGATTGGGAGATACTTAACACCACGCCGCTTCCACACCCCCCCCCCCACCTTGAACCCCTTCCCAAAAAAAAAAAAAAAAAAAAAAGCTGGAAAACAGCCCCATGAAATAGAATATCTTGCAGCCTGGCAAAGAGGCAGCCAAGTGGTTTCAGCCCTGGGTGAGTCGTGTAACAAGGAGTGCTGGCAGGTTCTGCCCCTTCCCCACCTTACCGGGGGGGGGGAATTAGGGCACGGAGGAGCCTTCCAGCTGGAATCCCACAGCCTGGGATTCCTGAGCTTGGGTTATGCTGCCTAATAATATATCTAATGGCCTCGTTGGTATGAAACCGTGCAGGCCTTACTCTCCAGATTGGTTTACAGTGCAGCTGCCCTTCTGTCTCGGGTTGTAAAACAAAATAAATCTGAGGTTTGCTCTTCGCGGGGCTCGCCTTACCCAGAGAGGGGCCCTGGTTCCTGCAGCTGCATCTCCTTGTTTGCAGCTATCCCCGGGGGGCAGATGTCTCAGAAGGCTCCAGGGTTTCATAAATAACAAGGCATGGCAGGGGGAGAAGAAGGCTGGCTGGGGGGGAGCTAGCCAGGGATGTGGAAAACGAGACGGATCGCTTGGGATTTGTCTTGGGTTTCTTTTTCCGTGCCCCCGTAGTGCTCGCACGCCTGGTTTTGGTTTTTTGTTCCAAAACAAGGAATGGAATAGAATAGAAAGCCTGTTAATAAATGGGATGTCCTAAGAAAGAAGCTTCCCAGAGCAAATCCCTCTGGCTGCTTTGGGCCTGATCCTGTGTTGGTGGCACGTCTCCTTCTGTGGCCATGAGGGGATGCTTTGTGCTGCTGTGCTGGGAGGTTTTATCTTCTCATGAGGGATTTGATCATAGAATCCCAGACTGGCTGAGGTTGGGAGGGAGCTCAGAGCTCATCTGACCCCCCTGCCATGCCCAGGGACACCTCTGATCCAGCCCAGGCTGCTCCAAGCCTCATCCAAACTAGGATTGAACACCTCCAGGGAGGGGGCAGCCACAGCTTCTCTGGGCAATCTGTTCCAGAGTCTCAGCACCCTCCTGCTGAAGAACTTCTTCCTCAGATCCAGCCTGAACCTCTCCTCCTGCACTTTCAATCCCTTTCCCCTTCTCCTGTCACTGGACACTCAGGAAAAGTCCCTCTGCAGCCTTCCTGGAGGTTCCCTTCAGGGACTGGGGGGCAGCTCTAAGGTCCCCCTGAGGCTTCTCTTCTCCAGGCTGGTTTCTTTGATGGAGCTCTGATGGAACCAAACTCTTCTCAGTAGTTCCCAGTGACAGGACGAGGGGCAATGGGCACAAGCTGGAACAAAGAAAAAAAAAAAATCCTTCCTGTGAGGGTGCCAAGGCACTGGCCCAGGCTGCCCAGGGAGGTTGTGGAGTTCCCTTCTCTGGAGATGCCCAAACCCCACCTGGATGCAGCCCTGTGGGATGTGCTCTAAGGGATCCTTGCTAAAGCACCTCTTGCTCTAAGGGATCCTTGCTTTAGGGGGAGAGTTGGGCTCTCTCTAGAGCTCCCTTCCAGCTCTGATAATTCTGTGATTCTGTGATGTGAGGGACCTGTCAGTGAGTTCATGCCCAAGTCAGGACTTTGCCACATCCTTTTTCTCAAGGCTGAACATCACAAATCACCACCTGCCTAGCTTGGGGTTTTTTTTTTTCTTTTTTTGGCAAGTTAGGATTAGGTACATCACAAATCACCACCTGCCTGGCTTGGTTTTTTGGGGTTTTTTTTGGCAAGTGAGGGTCAGGGAGTTGAGCTTCTCCAGTCCTTTATACCTACACGCTCTTGCCAAAGATGCAGCTGCAACAGCTCAGTGTTTTCACAAGGGATTTGCAGACTCAGCTGGCACAGCTCCCCAGAAACCCTTTCCTGCACCAGACAGGCTCCAGCAGCATTGCACTGCTGGTCTGAGATGTCCTCAGCCATCTCCAAGCATCCCTGCACCCACCTGGTGCCTCCCCTGATGAGGAGCACTTGGGCTGGGGGGATTATCTCATGGTTGGACCCTGACCCAGCTTTGCTCCCTCCCATCCAGGGATCATTTCATTAATGGGAATCTTGGGTTTTTTCCATGGCTTCGGCTGAACCGCAGAAATATTTTGAATATTTCTGAAATATTTGCTTGAAAATCCATCTTTTAGAGAAACAACAATGTCAGCATAAAGGCATCTTTGGGAAGAAGGCGTGTTGAATAGTTTCCCCCCATCCAGGCTGGGTTCTTGGCAGGTGGGGGTTTGCATCCCCAACTTCACCAAAATATCTTCTCCACGCTGCTGCAGATAGGGTGGGGAGAAGGTGTCTGCACCCAGCTGGATCAGGAGGTGGCTGGAAAACTGGGTACTTTGGAGAGAGGAGAGTCAAAGAGCTTCATTTCAGCAAGTCTCTGGTTCTTGGCCATCCCAGGCTGATGCTTTATGTCCTGGTTAACCATAGAAATCCCATCTTAATTTATCTCAAGCAATTTCTTTTCCCTATCATCATCTTTGTTGACCCTAAGCAGGATGGGTTTTCCCTCCTGCTTACCTGGTTTTTCTAGGTTTACCACCATTCCTTTATCCTCATCCTTTAATCCTCAGGGTTTTGATGGGCACTTGGCAAACCAAACCCCAAAGAGAAGGAGAATTAGAGGGTGGCTTGGGTGTGTGGGTTTTTTCAACACAGTTTGCTTCTAATCCCTGGGACCCAGATTAAGGATTCTGGCTCCAAGGTGTTATTTCTCTGTGGGTTCATAGCTCAAACACCAGATTTCTCTGCTTGAGTCAACTTAGAGCAGAGCAGAATATCTTCTTCTTATGATCTGCTGGTCTGGATATCACCCCCAGGTGCAATATTGAGCATTTCTATAGGAATAGTTCTACCACAGACAAAAAGGTTCTGTCTCCTGTGGGTTCCTTGTGAGGAAGTGCAGTGCAGGAGCACAGATCACAGAATGACAGAACTGTCCTGGTTGGAAAAGACCTCTAAGTTCATCACATCCAACCATCAACATCCCCCCAGCCACCAAATAAAATGAAATTAAATATCTATACATACATCTCACCATGGCCACTTGTGCCCTGAGTGCCTCATCCACCCGGGGTTTGCAGACCTCCAGGGCTGGGGACTCCAGCACCTCCCTGGGCAGCTGTTCCAGGACAGAAATCCTTCCTCAGCTCTGCTCTCCCCTCCCCTGGGGCAACTTCAGGCCATCTCCTCTGCTCCTGGCATTGGTCACTGCAGAGAAGAGCTCAGCACCCACCTCCCTACAACCTCCTTGCAGGGAGCTGCTCAGGGCAAGCAGCTCTCAGCCTCCTCCAAACTCAACTTTCCCATTGCCCTCAGCCTCTCCTCACAGGATTTCTGCTCCAGACCCTTCCCCATGTTCTCCAGCCCCTTTCCCATGTTCTCCATCCCTTCCTCATGTTCTCCAGACCTTCTCTATGTTCTCCAGACTCTCCTTCATCTCCAAACCCTTCTCCATGTTCTCCAAAACTTTCTCCTTACTCTCCAGACCTTCTCCATATTCTCCAGGCCCTTCTCCATCCCTTTCCCCATGTTCTCCAAACCTTTCTCCATGTTCTCCATCCCCTTCTCCTTACTCTCCAGCCCCTTCTCCATCTTCTCCATCCCTTTCCCCATGTTCTCCAAACCCTTCTCCATGTTCTCCATCCCCTTCTCCATCTTCTCCAGCCCCTTCCCCAGCTCCATTCCCTTCTCTGGACACTCTCCAGCCCCTCAATCTCCTTCTGCTCCTGAGGGCCCCAGAACTGACCCCAGGATTGGGGGTGCAGCCTCAGCAGTGCCCAGCACAGGGGATGATCCCTGCCCTGCTCCTGCTGGCCAGAACATTCCTGACCCATGCCAGGATTCTGGTGGCCACCTGGGCATACTGGTCTCCCAGTCCCTGGGGTTTGTTGTTCAGGTCCTTGGAGGTGGGCTGTGTCCAGGGTGCTCTGGGGGTCGATGGGGACTCAAAACACCATTATTGTTCCTTGAGTCAAACCTCTGAGGTCGCATAAAAACAGGAAAGGAGAGAGAGCACAAAATGTTTCCCATGTTCAGTTTGCTCCTCTGAACCTCAGGGTCTGTCCAACCAGAGGAGCTGCTCTTTGGAGCCCAGTTGAGAAGCTCAGAGCTAAGAAACCTTCTGGAGGAAGGTGGGAGAAGGCAGCATCACCTCCCACTCCCCAGCCTGGGGAGAAGAGCCCCGAGCCCTTCCTAAAAGCTTGACCTTGGTCTTTGCTCCCAAGCAAGCTCAGAGGAATCATTCCCATCCCTCTAAGGTTTGCTAAGTGCTGGCGAGTGGGTGCTTAATGCTCTCCTCAGCTCAGCAAACTGGACCTTATGGGGGAGCTGGCCCACACCAGACACATCCTCCATCCCCCTTGGGACAGGCCAGGTGCCGGTGGGACTCCAAAGTGACCTTTTCCTCCCTTTTTTCCCTTTTCCCATCCCCAGGGCGGGGGTCTGGAGGCGCTGACGGAACGGTTCCAGCCCCAGCAATCCACCCCACCGCTCCTGATGGAGCAGAAACCTGGGATGTACCCCCAGCCTTACTCCTCTGCCTCTCCCAGCACCAACCTCCCCGGCACCTTCCCGGGAATGGTCCGACAGAAACCGTCCTTCGGAGCTCTGCCGGTGCCGGTCCCGCCGCCCCGCGGTGCCTTCCCCACCGCCATGGCCATGCAGCCCCGGCAGAGCCTCACCAGACCCCCCACAGCCCCCAACCAGCTGCGGCTCCAGCTGCAGCAGAGGCTGCAGGGACAGCAGCAGGTGAGCCTGGCACCTCCTGGGCACGGGGACAGGGGATGGAAGGGCCACCTCGGTCCTTCCCGATGGAATGGGATGGGATGGGATGGGATGGGATGGGATGGGATGGGGGAGGGAAGCTCCAGTGTCAGAGTTTTCAAGGGCTTTCCCCCCAGCCCCCTCACCTCCCTAATTTTCCCCCTCATCACCCCAGGACCATAGAATGGAAGGACCATCTTGGTCCTTTCCAGTCAGAAGAGATGGGATGGGATGGGATGGGATGGGATGGGATGGGATGGGATGGGATGGGATGGGATGGGATGGGAGAGGGAAGCTCCAGCGTCAGTTTTCAAGGGCTCCCTGGCTTTCCTCCCACCCCCCTCACCTCTCTAATTTTTCCCCTCCTCACCCCACAACCATAGAATGACAGGACCACCTCAGTCCTTTCCAATCAGAAGGGATAGGATAGGATAGGATAGGATAGGATAGGATAGGATAGGATAGGATAGGATAGGATAGGATAGGATAGGATAGGATAGGATGGGATGGCATGGGATGGCATGGGATGGGATGGCATGGGATGGCATGGGATGGCATGGGGAGGGAAGCTCCAGTGTCAGAGTTTTCAAGGGCTCACTGGCTTTCCCCCCATCTCCTTCACCTCAATAATTTTTCCCCCTCCTTATGCCAGCACCATAGAGTGGAAGGACCATCTTGGTCCTTTCCAGTCAGAAGGGATGGGATGGGATGGGATGGGATGGGATGGGATGGGATGGGATGTCTAGGTCCTTTCTGATCAGAAGGGATGGGATGGGGGAGGGAAGCTCCAGTGTCAGAGTTTTCAAGGGCTCACTGGCTTTCCTCCCATTCCCCTCACCTCCCTGATATTCCCCCTCCTTATCCCAGGACCATAGAATGGAAGGACCATCTTGGTCCTTTCCAATCAGAAGGCATGGGATGGGATGGGATGGGATGGGATGGGATGGGATGGGATGGGATGGGATGGGATGGGATGGGATGGGATGGGATGAAAGCTCCTGAATTGGAGTTCTCAAGGTCTCCCTGCCTTCCCCCTTCCCAACCTCCCCCACCTCCCTAATTCTTCCCTCTCCTCATCCCAGGACCATAGAATGGAAGGGCCACCTTGATCCTTCCTGCTTAGAAGGGATGGGATGGGATGGGATGGGATGGGATGGGATGGGATGGGATGGGATGGGATGGGATGGGATGGGATGGAAGCTCCTTGGAGTTTTCAAGGTCTCCCTGGCTTTCTCCCCCCCACACCTCCCTAATTCTTCCCCCTCCTCATCCCAGGACCATAGAGTGGAAAGACCACCTCAATCCTTCCTGCTAAGAAAGGAAGGGACAGGAGGGGATGGGATGGGAGCTCCAGCATCAGAGTTTTCAAGGTCTCCCTGTCTTTTTTCCTCACCTCCCAGCTGATCCATCAGAACAGACAAGCAATCCTCAACCAGTTTGCAGCCAACTCCCCCGTGGGCATCAACATGCGGGCGGGGATGCAGCAGCAGATGACGCCGCAGGTAAGAGGGACACGGTGTGGAAAAACCTCTGGGTTGTTCCTCCTGCCCTGGCTGTCAGCACAACCTGGCTCCCTCCTCTCTGTCATTACCAGGAGAGAAAAATCCTCCCCCTGTGGAGGATTACAGGAGCTGCTGGAGGGTTGATTTTTTTTGTTGTTGTTGTTGTTGTTTCACCCTTACTCCAGCTCCTCTACCTGCTTCAGGTGTAAAAACTGCTTGGAGTTGAAGCTTGGAGAAGGGTGTGCTAAAGTGTTGGGTTGAGAAGGGTCTTTAGGAAAGTTTTGTTCAGTATTTTCATCATCTGAATGAGGGGATGGAGTGTGCCCTCAGCAATTTGGTTGATGATACAAAGCTGGGAGGGGTGGCTGATAAACCAGAAGGCTGTGGTGCTCTCCAAGGAGATGTGGACAGGCTGGAGAGCTGAGAAAAAATGGACCTCCTGGAGTTCAGGAAGGACAAGGGGAGAGTCCTGCACCTGGGGAGGAATAACCCCAACCACCAGGACAGGTGAGGGGATGTCCTGCTGGAAAGCAGCTCCATGGGGAAAAACCTTGGAGCCCCAAGGAAATTCTCCATGGGTCAACAGTGTGGCCAAGAGGGGATCCTGGGGGGCATCAGGAAAAGTGTGTCCAGCAGATCTGGGGAGGTTCTCCTGCCCCTCTGCTCTGCCCTGGGGAGACCACACCTGGAATCCTGGCTCCAGTTTGGGGCTCCCCAGTTGAGGAGAGACTGGGATCTACTGGAGAGAGGCCAAGGGAGAGCCCTGAGGGTGCTGAAGGGACTTGAGCATCTCTGCTGGGAAGGAAGAGTGAGAGCCCTGGGGCTGTTGAGGCTGGAGAAGAGAAGGCTGAGAGGGGATCTGATCAATGTCTCTGAATATCTGAGGGGTGGGTGTCAGGAGGAAGGGGCCAATCTCTTGTTGGGGGTGCCCAGGAACAGGACAAGGAATAATGGGTTGGAGCTGGAACAGAGGAAGTTCCAGCTCAAGCTGAGGAGAAACTTGTGAAGTGTGAGGGTGAGGGAGCCCTGGCCCAGGCTGCCCAGAGAGGTTGTGGAGTCTCCTTCTCTGGAGCCTTTCCAAACCCCCCTGGATGTGTTCTGTGTGTCCTGCCCTGGGGGATCCTGCTGGGGCAGGGGGGTTGGACTGGAGCAGCTCCAGAGATCCCTTCCAATCCCTGGCATTCAATGATTCTATGATATAAATACCAGGATCTCTAGTGAATCTTCTTAATGATCCTGCAAATTTCCAGGGCCCAGATTTCTTGCTTGGCTTCTAAGAAAGGGAATAAACCATCTGCTGGGTATGAGAAGAAGTTGGGAAGTACAGCCAAGTTGTAGTGGCTGTATTCCACTTCTTGGAGAAGGCTTTGGCTTTTTGGGAAGTGGTGTGATGCCCCTAATGTGCCGTGGGGAGCAATAGGATTAGGGAAGGGGCTCAAAGGGTTCCCATTGTAGCTCTGATTTCAACAGCTGATGGCTTTGTCAGGCTTTTTAAAGTGATTAATTCCAACACATCTGGCTCAGCCATATGGGGAACGAGCCCATGGTGATGGAAAAGCTCCTGAGAAAGGGGTATTTTTGGATGTCTCACAACTGAAAGAGTCAAGGTCAGAGATCCTGGGCTGTGCTGTGAGGGAGCATCCTAGTGAGGGCACAAGAAGTAAGGAATGGTGGTTGGTGGCAACCAGGTGACCCAGAGCCTTTTTTTTCCCATCCTGGGAGGATGCTATAGCTCCCAGAGCTTTGCCATTTGGCATGTCCAGTATCTCAAGGGGCCCTACAAGAAAGCTGGGGGGGGCTTCTGACACGGGGGTGTAGGGAGAGGACAAGGAGAAATGGGTTAAAACTGGAAGAGGGGAGATTGAGGTTGGACATGAGGAAGAAATTCTTGAATTTGAGGGTGCTGAGCCCCTGGTTGCCCAGGTTGCCCAAGGAAGCTGTGGCTGCCCCATCCCTGGCAGTGTCTCAGCCCAGGTTGGATGGGGCTTGGAGCCCCCTGGGCTGGGGGAGGGGTCCCTGACCATGCAGGGGGTGGAATTAGGTGACTTCAGGGTCCCTTCCAACCCAACCCATTCCATGATTCTATGTCCAGGACACTGATCTTTTAACACCACCAACCTGCTCTGCCCTGCAGCCACACAAATGGGCCAAATTACAGCATTTTGGGGCTTTTTCTTGCCAGCTGAGGACAAGCACTCTTGCCCTGCTGTGTGGAGTGGGAGAGCTCTGAGCCCCTTGGGCAGAACCAGAGGGTAACACTGAGCTGTGTTCAGTTCTGGGCCCCTCACTACAAGAAGGACACGGAGCTGCTGGGAGGTGTCCAGAGGAGAACAACCAAGTGGGGAGGGACCTTGAGAAGAAGTTCTGTGAGGGAAGTGAGGAAAATGGGAATGTTCAGGTTGGAGAGGAGGAGACTGAAGGGAGAGCTGCTTGCCCTGTGCAAGGAGGTTGTAGGGAGGTGGGTGCTGAGCTCTTCTCTCCAGTGACCAATGCCAGGAGCAGAGGAGATGGGAGGGAGAAATTCTTTAATTTAGATTCTTAAAGTAAAAATAATTCTTTTAGAATTTTTTAATTTACAAGGAGGCTGAGAACCTCCCTGGGAAGCCAGGCTGAGGGCTTGGGGTTGTTCAGCCTGGAGAAGAGGAGGCTGAGAGCTGCTTGCCCTGAGCAGCTCCCTGCAAGGAGGTTGTAGGGAGGTGGGTGCTGAGCTCTTCTCTCCAGTGACCAATGCCAGGAGCAGAGGAGATGGCCTGAAGCTGCCCCAGGGGAGGGGAGAGCAGAGCTGAGGAAGGATTTCTGTCCTGGAACAGCTGCCCAGGGAGGTGCTGGAGTCCCCAGCCCTGAAGGGACTGAAGAAAAGTGTTGATGAGGAACTTCAGGGCATGCTCTAGAGGCTGAGTTTGTAGGGTTTCTGTGTGGATGTTATTAGGTAGAGTTTGTGTTTGTTCTGGGTTGGTTTTTGGTGTGCTTGCGCGTGTACGGTTGGACGCGGGCGACCTCAGAGCTCCTTTCCAACCACGACCTTTGTGTGATCCTTGTGTGATAACCAGGGCTTTTTTTTCCCTCCCCCTTTTTTTCCATTCCCCCCTCCCCCAAAAACCCCCCTCCTTCAGCCTCCCCTCAACGCCCAGATGTTGGCCCAACGCCAACGGGAGCTCTACAGCCAACAGCACCGCCAGCGGCAGCTGATGCAGCAGAGAGCCATCCTGATGAGACAGCAAAGCTTTGGCAACAACCTCCCCCCCTCCGCCGGCCTCCCCGTCCAACTCGGAGCCCCACGTTTACCCCAAGCCCCTCCTCAACAATTCCCATACCCTCCAAACTACGGTACGACCCCAGGAAACCCTCCCACCTCGACCAGTCCCTTCTCACCCTTGGCGTCCAACCCCGAGGCGGCGGCGGCGGCGTTGGCCAACCGGGGCAGCATGGTGAACAGGGGGATGATGGGGGGTGTTGGAGGACAGTTTGGTGCTGGGATGACCCCCCAGATGCAGCAGAACATCTTCCAGTATTCAGGATCAGGTAGGTGGAGAAGGTTGGTTGAGTTGGGAATGGCCTGGTGGGGCACGGGGGAGGGAAGAGGTGGAGGGGAGAGAGGAGAAGGCTGAGGCGGCAGCTCAGCGCCTGACCCTGGGCTGCACCTCCTGCCATCTGAGTCTCTTTGCCTCCAGGAAAGGTGGAGAGGGAATTTTGGACAAGGGAATGAAGTGAGAGGGTGAGGGGGAACAGTTTTAAACTGAATAAGGAAGATTGAGAGCAGATCTGAGGGAGAAATTCTTTGGGGTGAGGCCCTGGTTGCCCAGGTTGCCCAAGGAAGCTGTGGCTGCCCCATCCCTGGCAGTGTCTCAGCCCAGGTTGGATGGGGCTTGGAGCCCCCTGGGCTGTGGGAAGGGTCCCTGAACATCCCTGGAGAGCCTTAAAGGTCTCTTCCCACCCAAACCAGTCTGGGATTCAATGACCTTGTGTATTAATCTGGCCCTCACCTAGAGGGGGACCTTTTATGGTTGAATCTCCCAAAGAACCATAAAGTTCGGGAAACTTTAACTTTCCTTAAAAATAATTTTCTTAACTTTTTCCTTGATAATAAATCTGGAAGGCAGTCCTCTGAACTGCTTTTCCTGACATACCTGTGCTCTGAAAAAGGGAAAAGCCTTGCTGAGATGTCTGTAATGAGCTGCAGGCAGCCTGCAGTTCTTCTGTGGCCACCACACTGACAGGAGATGGGGGAGCCAGAGCAGAGTTGTGTGGGCACCACCTTGAAGGTTTTCATGTCTGGGCAGGGTCTCAGCCAGGTGGACATCACTGCTGAGGAGAGAAAAATGGTGGTGTGGCTGTGATAGCCCCACAAGAACCTTTTTTGGTACCACCTTTTCATGACCCTCAAATTTCCAGCCAGGAGTGGTGCTGAGGAGGAACACTTGCTGATGGAAACCCTTTGAAGAGGGGGTTTCCCTGCTCCTTCAGCCCTGAAATTGTGACATTTGTACAACAACCTGCTTGAAAAAAAAATACAGAGGTTCCCCCCATGACCATGACCAGGCTGATTGTTCTGGGTTGATGGTTGCAGGGCAGGAGGAGGGGCTGCTGGGGGAGGGTGGTCTTGGTGGTGCTGACACCATCTGTCCTTCCCCAGGTATGGGTCAGCAAATTGGTGCTGAGGAGGAACACTTGCTGATGGAAACCCCTTGAAGAGGGGGTTTCCCTGCTCCTTCAGCTCTGAAATTGTGATATTTGAACAATAAGCTGCTGGAAACAAAAAAAAAAAAAACAACAAACAAAAAAGCCCCCAACAAAACAGAGGCTCCCCCCATGACCTAAAGTCCAGGCTGATTGTTCTCGTTTGATGGTTGCAGGGCAGGAGGAGAGGCTGCTGGGGGAGGGTGGTCTTGGTGGTGCTGACACCATCTGTCCTTCCCCAGGTATGGGTCAGCAAAGTGGTGCTGAGGAGGAACACTTCCTGATGGAAACCCCTTGAAGAGGGGGTTTCCCTGCTCCTTCAGCCCTGAAATTGTGATATTTGAACAATAAGCTGCTGGAAACAACAAAAAAAAAGAGGTTCCCCCCATGACCTAAAGTCCAGGCTGATTGTTCTGGGTTGATGGTTGCAGGGCAGGAGAAGGGGCTGCTGGGGGAGGGTGGTCTTGGTGCTGCTGACACCATCTGTCCTTCCCCAGGTATGGGTCAGCAAAGTGGTGCTGAGGAGGAACACTTCCTGGTGGAAACCCCTTGAAGAGGGGGTTTCCCTGCTCCTTCAGCTATGAAATTGTGACATTTGAACAACAAGCTGCTGGAAACAAAAAAAAAAAAAACAAACCAAACAAAAAAGCCCCCAACAAAACAGAGGCTCCCCCCATGACCTAAAGTCCAGGCTGATTGTTCTGGGTTGATGGTTGCAGGGCAGGAGGAGGGGCTGCTGGGGGAGGGTGGTCTTGGTGCTGCTGACACCATCTGTCCTTCCCCAGGTATGGGTCAGCAAAGTGAAGCCTCCTTCGCCCCGTCACTCAGCCCCAGCAGTCCCTTGATGTCACCCCAGCTGCCACCTTCCCAAAGCCCCATGCTGCAGCCAGCTCCCCCCACACCGGGCTACCAGTCGCCTGACATGAAGACCTGGCAGCAAGGAGCCATGGGCAACAACAAGTAAGATCATGGGGGGGTCACCTGGGGGGCAGAGGCAGGTGGCGAGGTGACACCAAGGTGGTGGTCGCCTGGTAGGGTGTTGGCAAGGGTGGTGGCACCCATAGGGACATGTGGCTAAAGGGACACGTGCTCAGGTTGTGTTCTCCTACCATGGTGTCCTCCAGAAGTCATCATCAGCCCATGATCTCGTGTTCATCTCAGCTTGGAGGTGGCCAGAAGCTCACAGTGCTGAAAAAAATGAGCATGTGTGTTGAGTAAAACAGGAAGCAGGTCTTTGGTTTGTAATTAAACAAGTGAGTTAATTATGTCTCGTGAAAGTGGGATTAGGGAAGATGATAACAGAGTCAGGACCAGCAGTCCCAGAAGGGGGATCCTCTTCAGGTGTGTCCAGCTCCAAACTAGGGAAGCAGACAGGGAGAGTCACCAGACCTGTTGCCTGTTTTTTGCATGTTAGGTTTGAGCTGCAGATCTCCAGAAATGGGGAAAAAAACCAAATAAAGCACACTCAAAATCTCACCTGGGGGTTGCCTGGCCTTGTGCCTCAGCTCTGTGGGAGTTCAGCAGGAGCACAGAGTAGGAGGTGGGTGGGATGGGTGGGATGGGATGGGATGGGATGGGATGGGATGGGATGGGATGGGATGGGAGCTCTGCTGGAGGTGGGATGCTTCACCTGGCACTGCAGGGCTGTCCTGCCTGGAGCAGAGCTGGGGATGGTTGGGTGTTGAGGAGGACACTGGAAGCAGCACAAAAGGTTGGAGATGGTGTCACACAGACCAGGGCTGACCCTTAATCCAGCCCAAAGCCCTCCTAACAATCCATCTCATGGTGTCTTCCATTGCACCAGGGACAGATGTCTCTGCAGTGGCCACCTCCCTCCCAGACACCACATTGGTTAAACCTTGCAGCAACCTTCAGTGCCCCCCTGTCCCTTCTGCTGTCCCCAAGGGGCTGGCAGAGCTCCCACCCTGGTGGTCACCAAGAGGCAGGATGGCTTCCACCATGGCTGAACCCACCTGAGAGGAGGTTGGAGCCAGGGGGGGTCGGGCTCTGCTCCCAAGGAACAAGGGATGGGAGAAGAGGAACTTTTGGCACAACTCAAGTGGTGCCAGGGGAGGTTTAGGTTGGAGCTGGGGAAGAATTTCTCCCTGGAAAGGGTTGTCAGGGCCTGGCCCAGGCTGCCCAGGGCAGGGCTGGAGTCCCCATCATGCCTGGAGGGGTTTCAGAGCAACCCCTGGGGATGTGGGGATGAGGGACATGGGGCAGGGGGGGCCCTGGCACTGCTGGGTTAGCTCCTAATCCCTAAAATCTGGATTTTGGAGCATGTGGTGCTTTCCCTGGCAGGGCTGTTTGCCCACCTGGAGATGGGAATGGAGCTGGGAAGGGTCTGGAGAGCAAGGAGAAGGTCTGGAGAGTAAAGAGGAGGGTCTGGAGAATATCAAGAAGGGTGTGGAGAAGTTGTGAGGAGCATCTGAGGGAGCTGTGGGTGCTGATCCTGGAGCAGAGGAGGCTGAGGGGAGACCTTGTGGCTCTCTGCAAGCCCCTGAGAGGAGGTTGGAGCCAGGGGGGGTCGGGCTCTGCTCCCAAGGAACAAGGGATGGGAGAAGAGGAACTTTTGGCACAAGTCAAGTGGTGCCAGGGGAGGTTTAGGTTGGAGCTGGGGAAGAATTTCTCCCTGGAAAGGGTTGTCAGGGCCTGGCCCAGGCTGCCCAGGGCAGGGCTGGAGTCCCCATCATGCCTGGAGGGGTTCAGAGCAGGTGTAGACGTGGCATTCAGGACATGGTTTAGTTGAGTGGTGGTGTTGGACTCGATGACCTTAGAGGTCTTTTCCAACCTTAATGATTCCATGATTTCAGGGACCCAGCACACACCTCGAGGTGCCTCCCAGTGCCACCTCCCCCCAGGTAATGTTTCTTTCTCCTCTCCTTCCCAGTGTGTTCAGCCAAGCAGGGCAGAGCCAGCCAGCACCTGCTCAGCAGGGCATGTACAACAACATGAGCATCACAGTCTCCATGGCAGGAGGCAACACCAACGTCCAGAACATGAACCCCATGGCTGGACAGATGCAGATGAACTCCCTGCAGATGCCTGGGATGAACTCCATGTGCTCCGAGCAGGTCAGTCCCACACCATTTCCCAACTCCTGGAATAGACAGCCAGCTCCCAGGGGGTCTGCATTTCCTTCTCTGGTCCTGGTGGTACCGGTGTCCAAAGATCTGGCATAGCCAGTCCAAGGCCACCAACATTTCAGGGTGTCCTGGGTGTCCTTGCAGGGGGTAGGAACATGCCAAGCATCTCCAGCCTCCATGGTGGGTTGGTGGAAGGTCTGAATTCCAGACTGGCCCTTAAAGACCATCCAATTCCAAACCCCTGCATGGTCAGGGACCCCTCCCCCAACCCATGGGGGCTCCAAGCCCCATCCAACCTGGGCTGAGACACTGCCAGGGATGGGGCAGCCACAGGTTCTCTGGGAAACCTGGGCAACCAGGGGCTCAGCACCCTCACCCCAAGGAATTTCTCCCTCCCCCCCTCCCCAAGATCTCCTCTCCTCACCACTCAGCCCTGGGGAGGCCACAGCTTGAGTCCTGTGTCCAGTTCTGGGCCCCTCAGCTCAGGAAGGAGCTTGAGGTGCTGGAGCAGGTCCAGAGAAGAGCAAGGAGGCTGGGAAGGGATCCAGCACAAGTGCTGTGAGGAAGGGCTGAGGGAGCTGGGGGTGTTGAGGCTGGAGAAGAGGAGGCTCAGGGGAGACCTCATCACTCTCTCCAACTCCCTGAAAGGAGGTTGGAGCCGGGGGGGGTTGGGCTCTTTTCCCAGGCAACTCTCAGCAAGACAAGAGGGCACAAGAGGTCTCAAGTTGTGCCAGGGGAGGTTTAGGTTGGACATTAGAAAGAATTTCTTTCTGGAGAGGGTGATCAGGCATTGGAATGGGCTGCCCAGGGAAGGGGTGGATTCTCCATCCCTGGAGATATTTCCAGAGAGCCTGGATGTGGCACTCAGTGCCATGGGCTGGGAACCACGGGGGGAGTGGAGCAAGGGTTGGACTTGATGAGCTCTGAGGTCCCTTCCAACCCAGCCAGTTCTATGATTCTATGTTCAAGGTGAGGCTTGAGGAGGCTCTGAGCACCCTGATCTGGGTGAGGGTGTCCCTGATACTGCAGGGGGTTGGACTGGGTGAGCTTTAGAGGTCCCTTCCAACCCAAATTATTCTATGGTCCCATCACATCCTTAGTTCTCCAGCAGATGAAAAAACTTCCTTGCAATTAAAGATTCTTCCCTAATCTCCAGAAAGGGTCTGCAGCTCAACCCTGGCCCTTTCCCACCCTGCCATGAATAATGTGAGTGGGGAGAGCTGGAGGATTTCAGCTTGTAGGCTCTGGGATGCTGCAGTGGTCTTTGAAAATGATGGAGTAATAATGGATGAATGACAGGGTAGAAGCAATCTAGTTACTCTTTTGCATGTTAAATATGAAGGACGGAGAAATTTTACAGCTGTTAGCAATGATTAGAGCATTTGCAGACAAGTAGATAGTTCTAGGATTCTATGGGGAGATGGTGGCACCAATCCCCTTGCTCTCCCCCCAAAAACTCACCCTGGGAGGGTGGTGTGTGCCCATCTGGTGTCCACGAGCCATCATCTGAGCCTGAATCTTGCTTTTGGCAGGTCAGTGACCCAGCGCTGAGACCCACGGGCCTTTACTGCAACCAACTTTCCTCCTCTGACCTTCTGAAAACAGAAGCAGACGGGGCGCAGGTCAGTAAGAAACTGCTAAGCACACCTCAGGTACCCCGAGGACTTTGCCAGGTTCCTCCCCATCAGCAGCCCCAGCCCTCCCAGCTCAGCACTCTTGGGTTTCCCCCAAGGCCAACCCTGGTTGGGTTGAAGCCACCGTGGTTCCCAGCAGCGTTGGGTGACAGCCAGTCCTTGGGGACACACACAGACACACACAGACACACACACAGACACACACACACACACACACACACCAGTGCTGCTCACCAACCACCCCTCTCTACGTGTCAAAAACGAGCTGGAAAAAGAAATGGGGTGTTGGTGTTCATGTCCCCTCACTGGGACCAGTGTCACCCTTTGGGGTGACAGCAAGCAGGGAGCATTTCTTTCTAGGCCTTGGCCATCACCAGAGTGGCCACCACCACCTGGAGAGGAAATCTGGCTGGGGGAGGAGGCTCTGGGGACAGCACCCGAGCACTGAGCCACAACCAAAGGGTGCCCACCCAGCCACCTCTTTCGTGCCCACCTCATCCACCAAACCCAAGGCACAAACCCTGGAGGGTTTGGCAGAACCCGGAGGGTTTGGCAGCACCGCCAAGACACCAAAACCTCTTCAAGTTTTGCTCCAACAGCCACGCTGGACCTCGCTCACCACCAGTGCCACCCCACGCCACGCCACGGCTTCCCTTCACCCAGGGGGATGCCAGGCTGGGGTCGGTTTTTTTGGTTTTTTTTTTTTAAATTATTATTTATTTTTATGGGGGTGTTTACCCCCTCAATTTTTAAATTTTTTTCTTTTTGGTTGTCGCTATTTTTTTTTCTTTTTTTTTTTTTTTTTTTTCGCCTTTTTTTTTTTCCCTTTTTTTTTTTTTTTTTCCACTTTTTTTTTTTTTTTTTTTTTTTTTAAACGGATGAGCAACATTCCCAACCTCGCGGAGCCGAATGAGTTGCAGCGGTTTTCTTTTTGTAGGACAAGAAGACAGAAGAGTTCTTCTCTGGGGTGGCTCCAGACTAGAGGAAGTCTCTAGTGAGTTTCCACTCTCCGTAGTACCCAGCTCCGCCTCCGCCCGCCCCTGCCCCGGCCTCGCTAAATCCCTCCTCTCTTTTTTTTTCTTTTTTTTTTTTCTCTTTTGTGTCCCAGCAGGTACAACAGGTTCAGGTCTTTGCCGACGTGCAGTGTACAGTGAATCTGGTAGGAGATCCCTACCTCAACCCCACGGCTCCTTTGGGTACCCCGAAAAACGCCGCCGGGCCGCCGCCGCCTCCGGGCCAGCAGAAGAGCCTTCTTCAGCAGCTACTGACTGAATAAAAACAGAAAAAAAAAAAACCCACAAAAAAAACCACACATTAAAAACAAAAAAAAAAAAAAAACCACACACACGGAAAAAAAAAAAAAAAAAAACCAAAAAAAAAAAACCATAAAATCGCTCCGGCGAGGAATGTGAAATTTAAAAATAAGAAGACGTACAGAGATATATAAATATATATATTATATATTTTTCTGAGATTTTTGATATCTCAACCCGCAGCCATTCTTCAGCTCGTAGTGTTTGGAGCAAAAAAAAAAAAAAAAAAAAAAAAAAAGGGGTTTTTGTTTGTTTGTTTTATTTGGGAAGGGGGGTTGGGGTTTTTTTTTTTCCTCCGTATTTTTTTCCCCTGTTATTTTTTATCCCCCTTATTTTTTCTTTCTTACTTCCCTCCTTTTCCTTCTTATTTCCCTCCCTTTCTTTTTCTTTCTTCTTACTTCCCCCTTATTTTTCCTTTTTCCCCCATTTTTTCCTTTCTTTCTCCTCTTCTTTCTTCTCTCCCCCCTTATTTTTTTCTTACTCCCCCCTTATTTTTTCCTCTTACTTCCCCCCTTATTTTTTTTCTTGCTTTCCCCTCTTATTTTACTTTCCCCCTTTATTTTTTTCTTACTTCCCCATTATTTTTTCATCTTACTTCCCCCCTTATTTTTTTTCTTGCTTCTTGCTTTTCCCTCTTATTTTTCTAATTCCCCCCTTATTTTCTTCTTGCTTCTTGCTTTTCCCTTATTTTTTTACTTCCCCCCTTATTTTCTTTCTTACTTCCCCCCCTTATTTTTTCCTCCTACTCTCCCCCTTATTTTCCTACTTCCCCCCTTATTTTTTCCTCTTACTTCCCCCCTTATTTTCTTACTTCCATTATTTTTTCTTTCTTCTTGCTTTTCCCTCTTATTTTTTTTACCTCCCCCCTTATTTTCTTTCTTACCTCCCCCCCTTATTTTTCCTCTTACTCCCCCCTTATTTTCTTACTTCCCCCCTTATTTTTTTTCTTCTTGCTTTCCCCTCTTATTTTTTTTACTCCCCCCTTATTTTTTCTTCTTACTCTTCTCACCTTTTCTTCTTCTTCTTTCCCCCCTTTTACTTCCCCCCTTTTTTCCAGTTTTTTTTTCCCACTTTTTTCCCGGTTTTTTTTTCCCTTCCCCCCCCCCCCTTTTTTTTTTTTAACTTTTTCCCTTTTTTTTGTTTTTATTTGTTTGGTTTTTTGTTTTTTTGGTTTGGTTTTGTTTGTTATTTTTTGTTTGCTTTTTAAAAAAAAAAAATAAAAACAAGCCTTGGACGTCGGCGAAGCGACGAGGCGGGACAGTCGGTTGTTTTTTTTTTTTTTCTCGAGCCAAAATTACAGATGATTCTTATTTTTGTAACCATTTCGCTGGCTTCTTCATCCGGAGGCAGAGTTTCTCGGGGAGGGGGAGGACTGCGGCGGCGGCAGGAGGAGGAGGAAGAGGAGGAGGAGGAAGAGCAATCTCAGTTTCAGCTGGATCTGTCACTGATCACGTCTCGGCGCGGGGCACGGAAGGGGATCGGCGCTGCTGGATTGAAAAAAAAAAAAAAAAAAAACGGGAAAAGCCGTTTTTATTTGGGTTTTATTTGTATTTTCTTCACTCTTCAACAAAAACCCCTTCCCTTCCCCTCCGCCCCAGCCCGCTTGTGCGTACAATCAGCTTTTTCTAGCGATCGTGAGTTTGTTTTAAAGAAAAAGGAGGAAAAAAAAAACAAAAAGAAGAGAAAAAGAAAAAAAAAAAAAAACCAAACAAAAAAAAAACCAAACAAAAGAAAACCCAGAGTATTTTGACCCACTTTTTTTTTTTTTTTTTTTTTTTTTCCATGTTTTATGCTGGTTTCAGGCCTCCGAGTGAAATGGGGAGGGGGGGCTTTAATGTGTATATTACAACAGGAGGAGGAAAAAAAAAAAAAAACGACAAAAAAGACAAAAAAAAGGACAAAAAAGAACAGTTTGGGAAAAAAACTGCAATAATTTTTAGGGGGAAGGATGGGGGGAGGGGTCTGTCAATTATTGTAGATAAAAATTTTCTGATTAAATATTAAATAAAATTAAGCAGTCGGTTCTTTCTGCTTTGATTGTGTTTAACAGCTGAGGTAGCTTAAACTATTTAAAATAATAATAATAAAATAATAATAATAATTGAAGTCTCTGTTGGGAGATAGCTTTTTTTTTTTTTTTTTTTTTTGTCCCCCTCAAGCCTGTCACTGTAAATAATTCTGTATAAATTTGTTTTCTTCTCTTGATTCAGGGGTGGCTTTTAATATTCACCATGGACTTTTACAAGAAGATGGTGGGTGGGCAGAGGGAGGGAGGGGGATTATTTTTATTTTCCCCCCCTTATTTTATTTTTTCCCCCTTATATTATTTTTATTTTTTTTAAACTTGCCCTGGTGTGTGGAAAACCTTGTACCTTTGTTGAGTGACATTTGCAGGAGTTTAAGAAATGACCCAAAAAAAGAAAAAAAAAAACAAAAACCCGACCAAACAAAAAGAACTGGAGTTGCCTGTTATGGTTTGGTTGCTTCTGTGCTGATGGGGATGTCAGGAGCCTCTCCATGGAGCTGGAAATCAGACTTTTGGTGGAAAAAAAAACTTAAATCCTGAAGTGCTGTAGAGAAAATATAAAGATATAATGGGGAGGGGGTTATTAGTCACTGAATTCACTGCTGGAGTGGGGGGTGGGGGTCCTGGGATAAGGGGAGCAGAGCTGATGCCAACCAGGGTGGGGTTTGGTTTTTAATTAAAGTATAAAACAGATTGGAGGCAGCTTCACCTCTGAAAAACTAAAAAAGGAGGGGGGATGGAAGAGACAAGGAGTGACAGCAGCATGAAGAGCCCGGGCAGGATGAGGAGAGGTGGGGAAGCTGCACTTTTAGCTGACAACGCAGAGTTTTGGTAACTTTTGGTTCGAACAGGACGGGGCGGCCGATGCTGCCGTCTGCTGTTCAGTGTCAGCAGTGACAGCGCTGCTCGAACTCGCTGGTTTCCGAGAAAAAAAAGGTTTGGGTTGGAAGGGACCTTAAAGCTCATCCAGTTCCAACCCCCTGCATGGTCAGGGACCCCTCCCCCAGCCCAGGGGGCTCCAAGCCCCATCCAACCTGGGCTGAGACACTGCCAGGGATGGGGCAGCCACAGCTTCCTTGGGCAACCTGTTCCAGTCTCTCCCCACCCTCAAATTCAAGAATTTCTTCCTCATGTCCAACCTCAATCTCCTCTCTTCCAGTTTTAACCCATTTCCCTTGTCCTCTCCCTACCCCCCCGTGTCCAAAGCCCTCCCCCAGCTTTCTTGGAGCCCCTTCAGATATTGGGAGGTTGCTCTGAGCTCACCTGGGAGCCTCCTCTTCTCCAGGCTGAACAACCCCAAGCCCTCAGCCTGGCTTCCCAGGGAGCTGCTCAGCCACCCTGTAAATTAAGGAATTCTAAAAGAATTATTTTTATTTTAAGAATCTAAATTAAAGAATTTCTCCCTTCCATCTCCTCTGCTCCTGGCATTGGTCACTGGAGAGAAGAGCTCAGCACCCACCTCCCTACAACCTCCTTGCAGGGAGCTGCTCAGGGCAAGCAGCTCTCAGCCTCCTCCAAACTCAACTTTCCCATTGCCCTCAGCCTCAGCACAAGCCCCAGCCTAGGGATCAATTCCTGATTAATCACAAGATCACACAGAAAATCATGGTTAGAAAAGCCCTCTAAGATCCCTGTATCTGTGTGTCAACATCCCTCCTCAAAATAAAATAAAATAAAATAAAATATCTCACTATGGTGTGTCCTGAAGTGCCTCCTCCACACATCCCTTCAGGGCTGGGGACTCCAGCACCTCCCTGGGCAGCTGTTCCAGGACAGAAATCCTTCCTCAGCTCTGCTCTCCCCTCCCCTGGGGCAACTTCAGGCCATCTCCTCTGCTCCTGGCATTGGTCACTGGAGAGAAGAGCTCAGCACCCACCTCCCTACAACCTCCTTGCAGGGAGCTGCTCAGGGCAAGCAGCTCTCAGCCTCCTCTTCTCCAGGCTGAACAACCCCAAGCCCTCAGCCTGGCTTCCCAGGGAGGTGCTCAGCCTCCCTGTAAATTAAAAAATTCTAAAAGAATTATTTTTACTTTAAGAATCGAAATTAAAGAATTTCTCCCTCCCATCTCCTCTGCTCCTGGCATTGGTCACTGGAGAGAAGAGCTCAGCACCCACCTCCCTACAACCTCCTTGCACAGGGCAAGCAGCTCTCCCTTCAGTCTCCTCCTCTCCAACCTGAACATTCCCATTTTCCTCAGTTCCCTCACAGAACTTCTTCTCAAGGTCCCTCCCCACTTGGTTGTTCTCCTCTGGACACCTCCCAGCAGCTCCGTGTCCTTCTTGTAGTGAGGGGCCCAGAACTGAACACAGCTCAGTGTTACCCTCTGGTTCTGCCCAAGGGGCTCAGAGCTCTCCCACTCCACACAGCAGGGCAAGAGTGCTTGTCCTCAGCTGGCAAGAAAAAGCCCCAAAATGCTGTAATTTGGCCCATTTGTGTGGCTGCAGGGCAGAGCAGGTTGGTGGTGTTAAAAGATCAGTGTCCTGGACATAGAATCAGAGAATGGGTTGGGTTGGAAGGGACCCTAAAGTCACCTCATTCCACCCCCTGCCATGGTCAGGGACCCCTCCCCCAGCCCAGGGGGCTCCAAGCCCCATCCAACCTGGGCTGAGACACTGCCAGGGATGTTCTTGGGCAACCTGTTCCAGTGTTTCACCACCCTCTAATTAAAATCAGTAATGTCCAACCTCAATCTCCCCTCTCCTAAGTTTTAACTCATTTTGCCTTATCCTCTCACTACAGAACCTAGAAATTTTCTGGTTTTCTCAGGAAGAGGCAGGCAGGCTGACAACAGAGCAGTACAACACGTGGCCACTTTCAGCACAGAGTAACTTTTAATCCCTCCCCACCAAAGGAAAGTTTTCTCACTGTGTAACTGCTGTAACCACACCAGGAGAAGACACCCTGCTGCTGAGCATTTCCACTGGAGCTCCCCCAAAACACAGCAGCTTTCCTCTGGGTGTCTGCTCTGCTCTGCTCAGGGCTGAAATCAGCTCTGGCCCAGAAAGAGCTGCCCCTGCTCACTTCAGCAACTTAAATTTCTTCAGGTACTGATGCACTTGTTCCTTGGGGTAGGGCCTGAGTGCCAGGCAGGTGGCCACATTCTCAGGTTGCTCAGTCCACACTTGGTGGTCGATGCTGTTTTGTCTCAGGGTCTCTGCCAGCGTGGCCAGGGCTGCCTCATCTGGAGCCTGGGGAGAGAAAACATTCCCTGTGAGGGCTGGGAGAGCCATGGAGAGGAGGCAAAGCAAGACAGCTGGTGCTGGGGATGATGGCCACCTGCCCAGGAATGAGGGGTTAGGATGGGCAATCCCCAATTCCCCAAAAATTGGGCATTTTAAACTTACAGGCCATGGCTACACCACCCTCTGGGGTAGGAGTTGGGGGGTGTGAGCGAACACAGGTTGTAAGCTTTAAAAAACTCAGTGGTTTGGCTTGTTTTGGGTTTGGTTTTATTTTTGTCCCTGTTAAGCTTGCCTGGTGCAGCAAGCTAAGGCAACCAGCTCTGCCCAGCCCCATGTTGGAGTTGTTCAGAGTTGGGGGTGTTGAGGCTGGAGAAGAGAAGGCTGCAACGGGGAGACCTTAGAGCACCTTCCAGTGCCTGAAGGGGCTCCAGGAAAGCTGGGGAGGGACTTGGGACAAGGGCCTGGAGGGATGGGAGCCTGCGAGGGGGAAGGGTTTGCAGCTGGGAGAGGGGAGATGGAGAGGAGATCTTGGGCAGGGAGGGAGGGAGGGAGGGAGAAATTGTTTGGTTGGACTTGGTGATCTCAGAGGTCCTTTCCAGCCATGAGCATTCTGTGATTCTCAGGTGTGGGCCATGGGTTAGTGGTGGCCTGGAATAAGGTGATGTCCTGGCTGGGCTGGAGTGGGATAGGACAAGGGGGAAGGGTTTGGAGGTGGGAGAGGGGAGCTGGGGCTGAGATGGGAGGGAGAAATTGCTTGGGGTGAGGGTGCTGAGCCCCTGGTTGCCCAGGTTGCCCAAGGAAGCTGTGGCTGCCCCATCCCTGGCAGTGTCTCAGCCCAGGTTGGATGGGGCTTGGAGCCCCCTGGGCTGGGGGAGGGGTCCCTGACCATGGCAGGGGGGGCACTGGGGGAGCTTTAAGGTCCCTTCCCCCCCCAACTGTCTGATGAGCCTAAGACTCTATGAAGCCACCAGCTCTCATTCAAGGTATCCCTGAGGTGAGGTTTCCTGATCTGGGCAGTTTGCAGAGCCCTTGGGCCATGATTTGCACTAAGCTGAGAGCAGGGGCTAGTGAGGGAAGAGTTAAAGAGGAGTCCCTGACCATGGCAGGGGTGGCACTGAATGGGCTTTAAGGTTCCTTCCACCCCAAACCATTCTATAATTATATGATACGACTCTATAACTCTATGTCCACACATGAGCCGCCCCCAGTTCCCCCTCATGGGTGCTTACAGAGCCTCATGAGGAGCAACCACCCCTCGGGGAGCAGAGGCCTCGGTGCCACAGCAACCACCGACCCTCCGAGAATCCCCTCTCTGGATAAGGCGGGCATCCCGGACCGTGAGGACAAGCCGAGAGTGAGAGGAAAGACAAAGCAAGGCAAAGCACCCCCAGCCCCCCCACAAGACCCCCGGTCCTCCCGGGACCCCCTCAGGGCTGCTCCAAACCCGCCTCAAAATGGCGCCCGGGCGCCTCCCCTCAGGGCTCTGCTCCCGGCATGCCCCGCGGCACCGCCCACCTCCAGCACCACGGTGCGCATGGCGCCGCCCAGCTCCAGATAGCCGCGGGTCTCGGGGTGCTGGCGGTGCGCATGGACGGCAGCCAGGGCGGCGTGACAGCCCTGAGCCACCACCGCTCCCAGCGGCCACGATCCAGGCGGGCGGATCAGGTCCCCCCGCATTACCACGTACTGCACCAGCGATGCCGCCGCCGCCGCCGCCCCCGGTGCTGCGGGCGCCGCCATGTTGCCGTACGGCGGCAGCGCCGGGAGGCGCGGGCTGCGCATGCGTAGAGGCGCCTCGCAGCCCCGCTGCTGGCGCCGCCATTTTGTTGTACGGCAAGCGAGCGAGGGAGGGAGGAAGGGGACGGGAAAATTGCGTCATCGGTGACGTCATTCCGGCGGTTTTGAGGCGCGCAGTTTGAGCTTCGTTTGCGCTGGTGAGTGCGGAGCCGCTGGGGAGCTGAGGGGGGGAAGTCCGGCTTTTTGCACCCCTTTGTGGGGTCCCCTCGGCCCCCCTGGGGAGGGGTCTGTGGCTGTCCCGCTTCCCTTTTGTCCCTCTCCCCTTCACCCCCCTGATGGGGACCCCTCGGCTCTCCCCCCGGCCATGGCTCCCCTTAGCGGGGCCCCTTTGCTATCGAGGCCCCAGCTCCCCCCTCAGCCCCCTTGGTATGGGGACCCCCAGCTCCCCCCTCGTTCCCCCTCAGCCCCCCTGGTGTGGGGACCCCCGTCAGCCCTCTGGTGAGGGACCCTCCTCTCCCCAGAAGTTCCTCCCTTGTCCCTGTCCCCCTTAGCCCACCCTGGTGAGGGGCTCCTGGCTGCCCAAATCCCCCCCTCTCGTCCTTGTCCCCATTGGTGGGGTCCCCCCAGCTCCCCCTTTATCCCTGTCCCTCTCACTGGGATCCCCTCAGCCCCCCTGATGTGGGGACCCTCAGCTGCCCCCTTCCCTTTCTTCTTGTCCCCCTCTGGCAGGGTCCCTGGGGGACCCATTTCACCCCATCCATGTGGAGGGAGCCCTGGGTGCCTCCCTGTCACCCCTCCCAGCCCATTCTGCTGGTGAAGGCTGCTGAATCCTGGCCATGGTGAATGTTCCAGGGCTTTCCCTCGAGGGACTGGTGTGAAATGGTGGCTTCTAGGACGTGGTGGGGTAATAACGTGTCATTTCAGCCTGTGGGATTGTCCCTGGACATCCTGGCTGCTGGACCTTCCCTTGGTGCTGTTCAGAGTCCAGTTGCAGCAGCAGGAGGAAGAGGAAGAGCTTCTTGAGGAAGAGCTCTGGCTGCAGCCTGGCCAGAGAGGGCTGAGGTCTGAGGTCTGTTCTGCTGCAGGAGAGTGGGGAGAGAAGATGGAGGAAGAGAAAGAAAGTTCACCAGATGGTAAGGGTCCTGCCCTTGGGTCACCCCAACCCCAGGCAGAGCTCCAGGCTTGGGGCAGAGCAGCTGGAAAGTGCCTGGTGGGAAAGGAGCTGGGGGAGTTGGGCAACAGCAGCTGGAGATGAGGCAGAGTGTGCCCAGGTGGCCAAGGTGGCCACCAGAATCCTGGCTTGGGTCAGGAATGGGGTGGGCAGAGAAGGGAAGGGATGGTGCCCCTGTGCTGGGCACTGCTGAGGCTGCACCCCCAATCCTGGGGTCAGTTCTGGGGCCCTCAGGAGCAGAAGGAGATTGAGGGGCTGGAGAGTGTCCAGAGAAGGGAATGGAGCTGGGGAAGGGGCTGGAGAAGATGGAGAAGGGACTGGAGAAGTTGTGAGGAGGGGATGGAAAACATGGAGAAGGGTTTGGAGAACAAGGAGAAGGGCCTGGAGAAATTGGAGAAGGGTCTAGAGAATATTTGGGTTTCCACTACCTGGACCCAAGGCAGCAGATTCAACCCCACTCATCCCCATCCTCATTCCTTTGGAGCAGATCTCCAAGAAGCACTTCCAGAGGAACATCAGGAGCTTCTTGTCCAACCACCTCAGTGCTTACGTGGGGAGGAGGCACCAGGCAGAGCAGCTCCAGGTACCAGGGACCACAGCAGTGCTGTTCCTTCCCTTTCCCTTCCCTGGGATGTTCCAAGGGGTTCCAAAGCTCTGGAGTGCTCGGGGGGCTCTTGGCAGTTTTCTTCATGTGGAGCACTGACAGTTCTTGGTTTAGGAATTTTTTAGAGCACTTTGTGTTGGTTTGGGCCTCTCAGGAGCAGAAAGACATTGAGGGGCTGGAGAGTGTCCAGAGAAGGGAATGGAGCTGGGGAAGGGGCTGGAGAAGATGGAGAAGGGGATGGAGAGGAAGGAGGAGGGGATGGAGAAGACAAAGAAGGGGATGGAGAATAAGAAGAAAGGTCTGGAGAACATGGAGAGGGGTCTGGAGAACAGGGAGAAGGTCTGGAGAGTAAGAAGGAGATTCTGGAGAACATGGAGGGAAGGGGCTGGAGAGTAAGGAGGAGGGTCTGGAGAAGCTGGAGAAGGGTGTGGAGAAGTTGTGAGGAGCATCTGAGGGAGCTGTGGGTGCTGATCCTGGAGCAGAGGAGGCTGAGGGGAGACCTTGTGGCTCTCTGCAAGCCCCTGAGAGGAGGTTGGAGCCAGGGGGGGTCGGGCTCTGCTCCCAAGGAACAAGGGATGGGAGAAGAGGAACTTTTGGCACAAGTCAAGTGGTGCCAGGGGAGGTTTAGGTTGGAGCTGGGGAAGAATTTCTCCCTGGAAAGGGTTGTCAGGGCCTGGCCCAGGCTGCCCAGGGCAGGGCTGGAGTCCCCATCATGCCTGGAGGGGTTTCAGAGAAAGCCCTGGGGATGTGGGGATGAGGGACATGGGGCAGGGGGGGCCCTGGCACTGCTGGGTTAGCTCCTAATCCCTAAAATGTGGATTTTGGAGCATGTGGTGCTTTCCCTGGCAGGGCTGTTTGCCCACCTGGAGATGCTGGAGAAACAGGCTCATGAAGCAGCCATGAAGGAAGAAGCAGCAGAGCAGCAGGAGAAGAAGCTGAGCAGGCTGAAGAGCAGAGTGCAGGAGCTGAGGCTCCAGAGGGATCAGCTGAGGGAAAAAGTGGAGCAGCAGGAGGTGAGGAAGGGCAGGTGGAGCTGGCCCTGCATTTCACCCTGCTCCTGCTCTTGGGGTGGATTTGCTGAGCTCATTCAGACAGAGTCAGCTTCTTTTCTTCTTCATTGTCCCTTTTTAAGTGACACACAGTGCTGCTGCCCTCTGCTTTCAGGACTAAGCACTCCAGAACTTCTGGGTCTATTTGCTTGGCTCTTCCTGAACCCTTTTCCCCCCTCCCCTGCTTCCTTTTCCCCCCTCCCCTGCTTCCTTTTCCCCCCTCCCCTGCTTCCTTTTCCCCCCTCCCCTGCTTCCTTTTCCCCCCTCCCCTGCTTCCTTTTCCCCCCTCTCCTGCTCCTTTTCCCCCCTCCCCTGCTTCCTTTTCCCCCCTCCCCTGCTTCCTTTTCCCCCCTCCCCTGCTTCCTTTTCCCCCCTCCCCTGCTTCCTTTTCCCCCCTCCCCTGCTTCCTTTTCCCCCCTCCCCTGCTTCCTTTTCCCCCCTCCCCTGCTTCCTTTTCCCCCCTCCCCTGCTTCCTTTTCCCCCCTCCCCTGCTTCCTTTTCCCCCCTCCCCTGCTTCCTTTTCCCCCCTCCCCTGCTTCCTTTTCCCCCCTCCCCTGCTTCCTTTTCCCCCCTCTCCTGCTTCCTTTTCCCCCTTCTCCTGCTTCCTTTTCCCCCTTCTCCTGCTTCCTTTTCCCCCTTCTCCTGCTTCCTTTTCCCCCTTCTCCTGCTTCCTTTTCCCCCTTCTCCTGCTTCCTTTTCCCCCTTCTCCTGCTTCCTTTTCCCCCTTCTCCTGCTTCCTTTTCCCCCTTCTCCTGCTTCCTTTTCCCCCTTCTCCTGCTTCCTTTTCCCCCTTCTCCTGCTTCCTTTTCCCCCTTCTCCTGCTTCTTTTTCCCCCTTCTCCTGCTTCTTTTTCCCCCTTCTCCTGCTTGAAACACCATCTCAGAACCAATTTGATATTTCCCCTTAGCCTGCAGGTGACACCTTTGTGTCAGCAATTCCTGACCTCCTTTTTTCTCCTTTTGGTAGCAACCTGGGAAGGGAGGAGCTGCCTCAGCTCCAGCCCAGCCCAGTGCTCGGGCTGTGTTAGAGTGGAAGATAAAAAGCCTCAAGTCCATGCTGCAGCTCTTTTACCTCACAGGTAAGGCCTCCACTCCCAAAAAGGCATTTTTGGGGGTGCTAAATTTTGGGAGCAGAGCCTGAGGTGCAGTGTAACCTCCCTGTTAACACTGCTGCTGTCTTTGGAGCCTGAAGATACTGGATGAGCAGTAACCTGGAAATGGGGTGTCCTGGGCACTGTTATTTACCAAACTGTGTGATTTAAGATAAGGTCTAGATTTCTAGGAAATGTTTAACAACCTTATAAATGAAATATTTGGGTACTGGACAGTTAAATCTGGGTTTTCCAAGTGTGGCTTTTGAGCTCAGCCACCCTCTTTTCATCTGCTCCTGAACTATTTATTGTGCCTTTCTTTATATTCCCAACTGTCAGGGTTTAACACTGGCCCAGCAATTAAACCCAATAACATTTGGTTTAATAAATTAAACCAAATAATGCTGTCTATTAATCTCTCTCTCCCCCCTGATAAAGAAAGGAGAGAGAAGAAGGGAGAGAGACTGATGGGTTGGGAACTAAACTACACAGCTTGAATGGAACAGGAATGATAAAAAGGAAAAAAATGAGTAAATCTATACAAATAGACAGGAAAATGGATCCCAGGTTCCTCCCCCCTCTCCCCAATAACTCTCCCATCCCCACTGAGGCTGCAGGGCAGCCCTGGGAAAGTCCAGGCTGGAATCCTGGGGTCAGCAGCAGTTGGGAGCTGGAGGCAGGAACACACAGATTCAGGCTGGGATGGATCAGGAGCACAGGCAGAGGAAGGGATGGAATCCTCCCAGGATGCCAAAACAAACAGGGAGAGGGGAAGAAGGGGAAGCAGGAAGGGGTTTGACCCTGGTGATCCCTCAAATTTCTCCTGAGGATGAGGTGTATGGGATGGAATCCTCTGTTTGGCCAATTCTGGTCATTTCTCTTGTCTGATCCTCCCTAAGGGAGGGTTCCAGGTGGGACCTTTTTACTCCTTTTCTCCTTCTGGAGGGCAAAATGTTGCTCAGAGCTGAGCAGTTCCTTGGTTCTGCTGTAACTATAACCATGGAGTGGGATCAGTCCCAGCAGCAGCCACTGCCTGAGAAACTTGCTGTTCATTTCAGCAAGTGCAGCTCCTGACAAGAGACTGAGCTGGAAGCAAAAGGACAGGACAGAAAATCCCCTTTATCCTGCCCCAAACCAGGACACCAACAGGAATCTCCTTTCCTCTCTCCCTCCAGCCAGGGTGAGGGTGTGAGTCCTGCCTTGGTGCAGGTGGGCTGAGCCCCTCCAGGAGCATCCCTGCCTCTCTCCTTGGGGCAATCCACCTTCCCCTTCCTGCATCCAGGTTCTCCCTGTCACCTGGGAGTCAGGATCTGTGTTTGGAAGCAGTGTCACTCAAATCATTAGGAATTCAAGCTACCATTAAGCTGCTTGAACTCATTAGAGACCCCTTATTTAAAAAATCCCTGTGTTTTATGTCCCTAAACTCTTTAAACCTCCGAGGGAGCTCCCTGAGCTGGGGAGGGAGAAGCTTCAGCCCCTCCTGAGCTCTGTGATGCCTCAGGGTGTCCCTCACCTTTCTCTCTGCCCCCTCAAGGGATCAGTGGGAAGCTGACCAAGCAGGGAGTGTGTTTCTGCATCAGCACAGCTTACGAGGGCACCTACTTGGATTTCTACTACCTGGACCTGCTGACCAAGCCAGCAGTACGGATTCACCGCCACTCCATCCCCACCTTCATCCCTCTGGAGCAGATTTCCAAGAAATTCCTGCAGACGGACATCAGGCGCTTCCTGGCCCTCCTCTCCGACCACCTCAATGCTTATGTGGGGAGGAGGCACCAGGCAGAGCAGCTCCAGGTACCACTGACCACAGCAATGCTCTTCCTTTTTCCCTTCCTTTTTCCCTTCCTTTTTCCCTTCCTTTTTCCCTTCCTTCTCCCCTTCCTTCTCCCCTTCCTTCTCCCCTTCCCTCTGCCCTTCCCTCTGCCCTTCCCTCTGCCCTTCCCTCTGCCCTTCCCTCTGCCCTTCCCTCTGCCCTTCCCTCTGCCCTTCCCTCTGCCCTTCCCTCTGCCCTTCCCTCTGCCCCTTCCCTCTGCCCCTTCCCTCTGCCCCTTCCCTCTGCCCCTTCCCTCTGCCCCTTCCCTCTGCCCCTTCCCTCTGCCCCTTCCCTCTGCCCCTTCCCTCTGCCCCTTCCCTCTGCCCCTTCCCTCTGCCCCTTCCCTCTGCCCCTTCCCTCTGCCCCTTCCCTCTGCCCCTTCCCTCTGCCCCTTCCCTCTGCCCCTTCCCTCTGCCCCTTCCCTCTGCCCCTTCCCTCTGCCCCTTCCCTCTGCCCCTTCCCTCTGCCCCTTCCCTCTGCCCCTTCCCTCTGCCCCTTCCCTCTGCCCCTTCCCTCTGCCCCTTCCCTCTGCCCCTTCCCTCTGCCCCTTCCCTCTGCCCCTTCCCTCTGCCCCTTCCCTCTGCCCCTTCCCTCTGCCCCTTCCCTCTGCCCCTTCCCTCTGCCCCTTCCCTCTGCCCCTTCCCTCTGCCCCTTCCCTCTGCCCCTTCCCTCTGCCCCTTCCCTCTGCCCCTTCCCTCTGCCCCTTCCCTCTGCCCCTTCCCTCTGCCCTCTCCCCTTCCCTGGGATGTTCCAAGGGGTTCCAAAGCTCTGGAGTGCTCGGGGGGCTCTTGGCAGTTTTCTTCACGTGGAGCACTGACAGTTCTTGGTTTAGGAATTTTTTAGAGCACTTTGTGTTGGTTTGGGCCTCTCGGGAGCAGAAAGACATTGAGGGGCTGGAGAGTGTCCAGAGAAGGGAATGGAGCTGGGGAAGGGTCTGGAGAAGTTGTGAGGAGCATCTGAGGGAGCTGTGGGTGCTGATCCTGGAGCAGAGGAGGCTGAGGGGAGACCTTGTGGCTCTCTGCAAGCCCCTGAGAGGAGGTTGGAGCCAGGGGGGGTCGGGCTCTGCTCCCAAGGAACAAGGGATGGGAGAAGAGGAACTTTTGGCACAAGTCAAGTGGTGCCAGGGGAGGTTTAGGTTGGAGCTGGGGAAGAATTTCTCCCTGGAAAGCCTTTGAAAGATCCCCTCCTGTGTCTCCATGATTTGTTCATTTAAGTCTTCCCCACCCAAGCCCTGCTGGATGTCCAGGCACCCCAGAGCCCCTGGAGCACCCTGAGCTGGATGCTGCACCCATTGAGCTCCCAGTCCCACACCAGTGGGCTCCCTTCCTAACTTTCCTGTCTTGGTCCTTCCAGGAACACTTTTCAGACCAAATAGTGGGAACCATGCAGAGGAACTCCTTGTGTAACTTGCTGGTCTTTAATTACAAGGTGTTGATTGACAAGCAGCCCTTTCAGCTCAGTGCCAGGCTGCTCTATGGTGACCTCTGCTCCAGGCTCCCCACCCAAGTCACCATTTCCTCCACAGGTAAGTGGATGAAGGGCTCTCTGGGGGGCAGGAGGTGTGGGCAGGGCTGCTCTGGGCTTCTGCACTTCATAGAATCACAGATTGGTTTAGGTTGGAACTGACCTAAAAGCCCACCCAGTGCCACTGCCATGGGCAGGGACCCCTTCCCCAGCCCAGGGTGCTCCAAGCCCCATGGATTTCTCCTTTGGGGTGGGATCAGATGATTTCTTAAGATCCTTCCAACCCAGTTTGTGAGTTGATGATGTGGGGTCCCACAGCCTGGGGGAGCATCACCCCCTCCAGCAGCTGCCAGGGGATCCCAGAGTGGTTTGGGGGGGAAGGGACCCTAAAGGTCACCTCATTCCACCCCCTGCCATGGTCAGGGACCCCTCCCCCAGCCCAGGGGGCTCCAAGCCCCATCCAACCTGGGCTGAGACACTGCCAGGGATGGGGCAGCCACAGCTTCCTTGGGCAACCAAATGCCAGACTGGGCTGAGGAATCCTTTCCCTGTCTGTCCCCTCATGCTCCCAGCTGCTCCGTGTCCCTCTCACCTTTCTGGCTGGGCTGCAGACCAAGCTGCTGCTAGGTGGAGCTCTGAGCAGAGCAACCAGAACCAAGACTCTCCCTCTGCCACCACCCGGGGTCTCCTGCGAGCTCTTTGGCTTGTGGTGAAGCTGGAGATTCCCTCCCTCTTTTTCCTTGCAGCTTTGCTCACGAATTGCAGCAGCTTCTGAGCTGAAAGAGCAAGTGGGTGGCTGCAGCTCCCACGTTTCCAGCACTGTGTGATTCTTAGGGCTCCTGTGCTCCCCCCACAGCCCTCTGCAAGCCCCTGAGAGGAGGTTGGAGCCAGGGGGGGTCGGGCTCTGCTCCCAAGGAACAAGGGATGGGAGAAGAGGAACTTTTGGCACAAGTCAAGTGGTGCCAGGGGAGGTTTAGGTTGGAGCTGGGGAAGAATTTCTCCCTGGAAAGGGTTGTCAGGGCCTGGCCCAGGCTGCCCAGGGCAGGGCTGGAGTCCCCATCATGCCTGGAGGGGTTTCAGAGAAAGCCCTGGGGATGTGGGGATCAGGGACATGGGGCAAGGGGGGCCCTGGCACTGCTGGGGGAAGGGTTGGACTGGATGATCTTGAAGGTTTTTTCCACCCAAACCCATTCTGTGGTTCTGTTCCAGAGGGGTTTTGAGGAACAAAACTGGTGAGGGTGAGCGAAAAGCTCCCTGGGGACAAGGGAAGAATGAGAACCAAAGAGCTTTATGCTGGCAAGATTTTTTTTTTTTTTTTTTTAATTATTTTCTTCTTTTTTCCTCACTGATCCATCCCCTTTCCCCCCCCCAGAGGACTCTCCCACCTCTCTGGCAGAGACAGCAGCAGCTCACTCAGACCTTCTGCGCCGTGTGGCCCTGCACAAAGCCTTCCCCTCCCTCCTCAGCACCCAGGGAGCACCCTGAGCCCCCCTGCCTGGCACCCACACTCTCCAGCCTGCAGGGGATTGAGCTCCAAACCCAAACCTTTTCCCTGGACTTCCCTGGGAACTCCACCCTGAGGAGCAATGGTTTGGGGACAACGTTTCCTTGAGACTTTTCAGGTGGTTTTTGTGGTTTGGGGTTTTTTTTTGTGTGTGTGGGGACTTCACATCTGCAGGAAACATCTCACAGTTGGAATCAGAGTGCTATTAAAACATCAAGATCTTGGTGTTTTGGTGTCAGTGTCCTGTGGATCAGCACCCTGCTCTCCTCCAGCCCACCTCAAAAAGTGGGGAATCAGTAAATTAATCTCTGCCCTGCTTCCTGCAGCCAGGAAAACCTTGGGTTTAGAAGCTGGAAGGGGACACAGCTGAGGTTTCATTATTGTCAGCAGAGCCTGGGCCCTCACATGGGTGGTGTTAACCCCCCCATTAGCACAAAGAAGAAAATTTCCAGAATATTTCAGACCAGCAGCAGCTTTCCAGGAGGTGTTTCCTCTTCTTCAGGCATGGGGCAGCTTTGCTGGTGTCCTGTCCTGCTTAATGTCTGGATCAGATCTTTAAAAACTTGCTGGTTTGTAACCATTTTTTAAACTTGATAATAAAAGCTCTCCCTTAGTGACCATGTGGTGGTGTTTGGGTTTTTTTTCAATTCTTCTATTGATTGTCTTTAGCCTCATGTTTAGTAGAAGGGGATTTAAATGACAGGATTTTCTCCTGCTCACATTGATGCCACGCCCAGGGGTGACACAGAACAGGGAAAGCACTGTAAAACGTTTTTATTTCTTTCTCTAATCTTTGTCCAGGTTGAACTGGACAACCTGGTGAAGTGTAAGCTCCCTTTTTCAGTGTCCTGGCTCCAGGTAGGGTTCCTGCCCCTGCTGTTCAGAGCTCCTCCTGGAGAAGGCTGCCCAAGCTGACACCTCTGCCTGGAGCTGCTTTAGGAGATCTGATGGCTGCTGGGGCAGCTGTGGGGTGAGTGTTCACCCACTGGTGGGTGGAGGGGCCTGGGATTTGGGCTGCCTGCTGCTGGTGCCACTTGTGCAGCATCAAAATAAGTGGGGGAGCTGATCCTGGAGCAGAGGAGGCTGAGGGGAGACCTTGTGGCTCTCTGCAAGCCCCTGAGAGGAGGTTGGAGCCAGGGGGGGTCGGGCTCTGCTCCCAAGGAAGAAGGGATGGGAGAAGAGGAACTTTTGGCACAAGTCAAGTGGTGCCAGGGGAGGTTTAGGTTGGAGCTGGGGAAGAATTTCTCCCTGGAAAGGGTTGTCAGGGCCTGGCCCAGGCTGCCCAGGGCAGGGCTGGAGTCCCCATCATGCCTGGAGGGGTTTCAGAGAAAGCCCTGGGGATGTGGGGATGAGGGACATAGGGCAGGGGGGGCCCTGGCACTGCTGGGGGGTTGGAATCCATGATCCTCAAGGTCTTTTCCAACCTGAACTATTCCATCCAATGTGGATTTTATTGCCACCTGAGGAGCTGGAGATCAAACTCCTGGGTTGTTGGCACCACCACTCCCACCACTCCCAGCACTCCCAGCCTCAGCTGAGCCCCAGCGAGGACGAGGAGCGAATGGCAGGGACAGGAGGTTCTCATCCCTTTGGAGACCCCTCCCAACCCCACTGCTCAGACCCCTCTCAGCATTCCCCAGAACAAAGCAGGCTCAGAACCAGGCTTTGAAGTCCAACTGCTTCTATTGCAGAAACCAGCAGCATCATTCACACTCTGCAGGTGCCTCCTCACCCCTCCCTGCCCTGGCTTGAGGCACCCGTCCCCTCTTTGGCCAACCCTTGGTCCTCTTTTTCACCAAGTGACCACAGCAGCATCCAGATGAGCATCAGCCCAGCCACGAGGAGGGGAGGGGGGGCACAGTTGAAAATATAAAGTCAATTTGTACTCTTATATATATATTTAGATATCTGAAATACACAATATTGGTTTTTTTTTCCTCCTTCCCCCCTCCCAAGCCCCAGGCGGCGCCGCGCTCTCCGTCTCCCCATCCCCTGCCTGCGGTGGTTTGTGAGGAGGGTGAACTTGGTAGGAACCACCAGCAAAACCCCCTGGATGCTCCTGGAACGTAGGGGAAGACCTGGTGTCCTCCCACCCGGCCCTGAGTTTGGATCTCCTGGTGCCTGGTGCTACTTTGTCATCGCTGTCCCCACCCGGGACACGGTCGGTGGCACGGCCACCTGAGAGTTGAAGCCTGGACCACCAGGAAAAGGCAGCGTGTGTCCTTGGTCCTCTGCCCACTGCCACGTCAGTGTGACCACCTGGAGGAGCCCAACCCCGTGTCCTTCTCCTTGCTCAGACGTGGCTCCCCCCACCAGGAACCTCCAGTGGGGAAGGGGGTTGGGTTCTCCAGTTTGGTTGCAGATCTGGAGGGCGGTGGGATGGACGTCCCCGGCGTGTCCCCTCCCTGAGCCACCCCGCTCGGCTGTGGTGGGTGGGTGGGTGGGCTCTGGCCCCTCACGAGCTGTCCACCACCTGATGGGGCAGGGTGACAGAGGAGCCATTGATGAAGGAGCCCTGCTTCTCCCGGCCCTTGAGGAAGAAGGTGAGGAGCTCCCCTTTGCCCTTGACGTAGATGGCTCCGCGGCGCACGAAGCGGAAGCCGTACTCCTTCAGGATCAGGTGGGTCTCCTCCACCACCTGTGGGGACAAGGACATGTGGTGGCAGTGTGGGGGAGACCCTCTCCTGGCATGGGACAGGATGAGGTGGGTCCCCCCCCAGGTGCTGCTTGCACAGCAGGTCTTCCCACCAGCCCAGTTCCCACTCCAACATCTCCTTTGAGCATCTCCTCGCCCCATTCCCACCTTGGAGGAGCCCCTCAACCAACCCCGAGTGCTCCCGGAAGCACTTTTCCCCTCCTGCCCAAAGCTTGGGGGCTTCTGAGGGCCACAGCCCCTCCGTGGCTTGGTAATTTGTCCCCCTCTTGTCACCCCACCTGTATGTTCCCCATCACACCAGTGGACTCCATCCTGCTGGCCACGTTCACCGTGTTGCCCCAGATGTCGTAGTGGGGTTTGCGGGCGCCGATGACCCCGGCCAGCACGGCCCCCTTGTTCATTCCTGTGCAAGAGGAGGAGCAGCCATCATCTCCATGCCTGCTGGCACAGCTGGGACATCCCAGTCTACTGGAGGAGTCTGTTCCAGGGGATGTCTTGGAGCTGTGAGATCCTCCCACCCCCCCACCCCAAGCCTTCAGCTGCTGAACTAGAGCTGGTGGCCAGTGTCCCACTGCTCGTGGGGAAGGAGGGAGAGGGGACATGGCAGCAGAGCCTGCCCCATGCTCCTGGACTTGCCTATACGGAGCATGAAGTTGTTGAAGGACTGGTAGTTGATGTTCATCAGCGTCACCTTCATGGCCAAGGCAAAGTCAGCCAGGTCAGCCAAGTGCTGCCAGCGCTCCTTCTCCGAGAGGGTCTCCTTCTGCAAGGGCAGAATGGCTCAGGCCTGACCACCCCTTGGCCGCTGTCTCCCTCTCTCCTCACCATGGGGCCCCCTCACCTTGGTGCTGTAGCCGTTGGCGTTGGCATCGGGGGTGACTCCAGAAGCGGCCATGTAGGTGCTGCCGATGGTTTTGATTTTGGTGATGCACCGGAATTGGGGTTCATCCAGGAGCTGAGCCATAGACACAAGACCCTCAGGCATCCCAGGGCCGTGGCAGGGCCTCCTACCCTCCCTTCCCAGGAAGGGAAGGTCTGGCCAAGGCCAAGGCCAAGCCCCGTGGCTCCATCTCGACTCACCGCATCGAAGTCGGAGATGATCTCGTTGAGGAAGCGCAGGCACTCGATGCCCCCGTTGTTGATGCTCTCCTCCGTGTAGAAGTCAGCAAAGTTGGGCAGGGAGGCAAACATGACCCCGATCTCATCGTAGGACTGGCTGTACAGCTCCTGGGGACAGGAGGGGACACGCAAACCCTCCAGCAAACCCAAACCCTCCCGTGATGCCACCTTCCCTCGGAGCACCCGGAAACACGAGGGTGCTCGGTGGCCTCACCTTGCACGGCCAAGACATCAGCTCCACCCAAGCAAAGAGGCCCAACCAGAGCCTCTCCAGATCCCCAAATGGGTGCAGATCCCCACCCAGTTGGGTGCTCCTCACCTCATCCCTCTTCTTGGAGCCCAGGAAGTGCCTGGCCACGTGCTCAGGCAGCATGTTGGTGACCAGGGCCTCGTTCCAGCGCCGCATCTCGTAGACCCTCTCCTTCTGGTCATGGACATCGATCTTCCAGAGGAAGAGGGTCCTGGCCAGCTTCTCCACCTGTGGAGGGAAGAGGAGGAGGAGGAGGAGATGTGGCTGCACCTTCAGTCCCCACTTCAGCACTGGGAATATATCCTGGGTGCTATGGGATCGGGCTGGGCTTGGGGACAACCTGGAGAGAAGCTTTGGGACAAGGTGATGGCCTTAGGGCCACCATTTTGATGCCCACCCCTAGCCAGGGGAGGGGGGTAGAGATGTTCTCTGCACTGATGTGATCCTGGAGAGCCCTTGGGTGGAGAAGAGCTGGAGATGCAGCTGGGGACAAATGCTTGGAGCTTGCAGGGAGTGAAGGCTGAGGGTGAAGACCCAGAGGGGAGGGGAGGAGAGGGAAGGGGTGAGGGGGCTTTCTGGGGTGGGGGGAGGCAAAGTCACTCACGTGGCGAGAGAAGTAGTAGAAGCTGAGCATCACGATGAAGATCATGGCTGTCATGGAGTACTTGGAGGGGACCAGCGAGGACCTGCTGAGGTGGGGAGATACGGGGCAGGTGGTGGCCCTGGAGGTGACCCCTCAAGCCCTTTGCCCACCCTCCTGGTCCCCCCCTCACGTGCTCTGCTGGCCACGCCGCCGGTCGTACTGGTCAAAGATGTGTTCCCAGGCAAAGATGTTGACGGCACCGGCAGCCCCGGTGATCAGCACCATGAGGGTCAGCTTGACCATGTGGCTGACCTGCACCAGCATGATGGTGGCCACCAAGGCCAGCAGGGCGATGTAGCTGTAGTACTTGGGCTGCTCCCCGCAGCCACCCGCCCGTGGTGGCCCCAGGGTCCCATTGACTGGCCCAACGTGGTCCTGCCAGCAGCTGAGCTGGGGACAAGAGACAGGGTGAGGATGGGGACATTGGTGTCCAGGAGGAGGACAGGGTGGGGATGTTCAGAAGGAGGACAGGGTGAGGATGGGGACAGTGGTGTCCAGGAGGACAGGGCGAGGATGGGGACACTGAGTGTCCAGGACAGGGTGAGGATGGGGACAGTGGTGTCCAGAAGGGGGACAGGGTGAGGATGGGGACATGGGGTGTCCAGGAGGAGAACAGGGTGAGGATGGGGACAGTGGTGTCCAGAAGGAGGACAGAGGGAGGATGGGGACATTGGGTGTCCAGGAGGAGGACGAGGTGAGGATGGGGACACTGGGTATCCAGGAGGAGGACAGGGGGAGGATAGGGACATTGGTGTCCATGGAGGAGGACAGGGTGGGGATGTTCAGGAGGACAGGGGGAGGATGGGGACAGTGGTGTCCAGAAGGAGGACAGAGGGAGGATGGGGACATGGGGTGTCCAGGAGGAGGACAGAGTAGGGATGTTCAGAAGGAGAACAGGGTGAGGATGGGGACATGAAGTGTTCAGAAGGAGGACAGGGTGAGGATGGGGACATTGGGTGTCCAGGAGGACAGAGAGGACGGGGAGAGTGGGTGTCCAGGAGGAGGACATGATGAGGATGGGGACATGGGGTGTCCAGGAGGAGGACAGGGTGAGGATAGGGACATTGGTGTCCATGGAGGAGGACAGGGTGGGGATGTTCAGAAGGAGAACAGGGTGAGGATGGGGAATAGTGAGTGTCCAGGACAGGGTGAGGATGAGGACACTGGGTGTCCAGAAGGACAGAGTGAGGATGGGAACATGGGGTGTCCAGAAGGAGGACAGGGTGAGGATGAGGACACTGGTGTCCAGAAGGAGGACAGAGTGACAATGGGGACACTGGTGTCCAGAAGGAGGACAGGGTGACGATGGGGACATGGGGTGTCCAGGAGGAGGACAGGGTGAGGATGGGGACATGAAGTGTTCAGAAGGAGGACAGGGTGAGGATGGGGACACGGGGTGTCCAGGAGGACAGAGAGGATGGGGACAGTGGGTGTCCAGGAGGAGGACACGATGAGGATGGGGACAGTGAGTGTCCAGGAGGAGGACAGGGTGAGCATGGTGACATTGGGTGTCTAGAAGGAGGACAGGGTGGGGATGGGGACAGTGAGTGTCCACAAGGGAGGACAGGGTGAGGATGGGGACATGGGGTGTCCAGAAGGAGGACACAGTGACCTAAAATCCACCCCCCATTTCCCCACCCCCCCGAGGTGCAGACTGTAACGATCAGCCATTTACGGGGCCGTGCACAATTATGGGATGTCTGGATGGAGAAGGTCAGAGCAGGTTCAGCCCTGAGGCAGCCAGGCTGGTGGCTCACCATGTCCACAATGTCGGCCATGGTGACGATGACGATGGCGGCCATGGCCCAGGTGTTGCGTGCCCAGCGGGTCCTGTCGATCCAGGTGGAGAAGGCCACGAGTTTTTTGGGGAAGACCTGTGGGGAGAAGAAGTTGGGGAGGGAGGGGTTTGCCCAAGCAGGACACGATGGTGGGGACATCCCAGTGAGGCATCACCAATGAGCCCATCTCGTTCTCACCCGGGGGAAGATGGCAGCCAAGGAGCAGAGGGTGAGGATGAGCAGCAGGATCTCTCCCACCACAAAGGTCACGTAGTTGGCCACCAACCTGCCGAAAAGGGCAAGAGGAGCCACGTTTGGAGCCCGGTGGCACCGTGTGTGACTTGGGAACAACCCATCCCAGCATCCCTCACCCTACCAGGGGTCGATGCAGAGCTCCACCAGGGCGGTGAAGAAGAGGACGACGCAGGAGCAGCTGAAGGCAGCTCCACTCTGCTTCTCCTTCTCCACCGAGTAGCGGGTCTCCATCTCAGGGTCAATGAACCTCATGGAGAGCCGGAAGGTGCTCTTCCCCTTCAGCCTGGGGGTGACACCTCCCGTCACCACCCGACGGCACCGGGGACACCCCCACCACCCCCCGAGTCGCGCCGGGGACGCGTCCCTGCGCGGGGTGACTCACGCCCGGATGGATTCTCGTTCCAACAAGGCTTCGTTGAGCAGCTTGTTGAGCTCCTGCTCGTTCTCTGAGGCGTCCATCACCCTCTCAGCCAAGTCCCTCAGGCGCAGCCGCCGCCGGGGGTTGGGGAAGGAGGGGTTGACCGCCTGCCCCGGCACAGCGAGACCGCACCAGATGGTCAACCCACCCTGGGGCGGTCACCAGAAACCCCCCAGCTGCACGAGATGGATGAGCTGTACCTCTCCGTCCTCCTCCCCGCTCTCCAGGGTGCCCCTCACCCTGGCCTCGGGCTCCTCGGGGCTGGTGCAGCCCAGGCTGAGGCTCCCGTTGTGCTCCTTGGTGTTGACCAAAGGTGGGGAACCACCGTGGGACGAGGGCAGCGACAGCTTCTGTGAAGGGGGGAGGTGGGTCAAGAGGGGGGGGGGGTGTCCCCACCACCACCACCACCCCCCCCAGCTCACCCTGGCACCCCCACTCACCACCCCGTTGATGCCGTTGCGCAGGGGCTGCTTGGGGACCACCACGAGGTAGGTGACAATGCCCTTCTCCTTCAGGTACTCGCAGCGGGAGCCGCCTTCCCCCGGCTCCACCTCGAACTCCCCCTTCAAGCAATCCATGGTGCTCTGCGAGATGTGCACCCGCCTGCCCCGGGCACCAGCGTCACCCTTGGGTGCTGGACCCTCCGTTCCCCTCGCTCCCCTTTCCCCCCAGCCCCTGGGGATGCTCACCCGGGGATGCCGCCCGCCTCCATCTTGTTGGCCACGGTGACATCGGTGGACCAGACGTCGTACTGCCACCTCTTCTGGCCCAGCACCCCCCCCAGCACCGTCCCGCTGTGCACCCCCACCCGCATGTCCACCGCCGTCCGGGTCTTCTCCCGCACGTAGCTGGGGGGGGAGAGACAAAGGGAGATGGATGTCCTGGTTTGGGGCAGGATAAAGGGGATTTTCTGTCCTGTCCTTTTGCTCCTTTTGCTCCTCCTCAGGCACAGCTCAGGCCCCTTACACTTCCCACTTATGCTCTTCACACTCATGGCCTTTCCTCTCTTGTCTCTCCTAAGGATTGGTTTTGGCAAGGCCAGAAATTCAGTCCATGGGAGCAGCTCAGCCACCTGCAGGGAGAACTGTGCCACCTCTGCTGACCACATCTGCACCAGGGCAGAGCCTCTGCAGGCTTCTGTCCCTCTAATTCCTTCTGCTCTCAGCTCTGTCCCCCACCCCATCTCCCTCCTGGTCTTCATTCATTCCATATTCCCTCATTCCAGGCTGTTCTTATGTCCTGGTTTGGGGCAGGATAAAGGGGATTTTCTGTCCTGTCCTTTTGCTTCCAGCTCAGTCTCTTGTCAGGAGCTGCACTTGCTGAAATGAACAGCAAGTTTCTCAGGCAGTGGCTGCTGCTGGGACTGATCCCACTCCATGCTTATAGTTACAGCAGAACCAAGGAACTGCTCAGCTCTCAGCAACATTTTGCCCTCCAGAAGGACAAAAGGAGTAAAAAGGTCCCACCTGGAACCCTCCCTTAGGGAGGAACAGACAAGAGAAATGACCAGAATTGGCCAAACAGAGGATTCCATCCCATACACCTCATACTCAGGATAAATCTGAGGGATCACCAGGGTCAAACCCCTTCCTGCTTCCCCTTCTTCCCCTCTCCCTGTTTGTTTTGGCATCCTGGGAGGATTCCATCCCTTCCTCTGCCTGTGCTCCTGATCCATGCCAGCCTGAATCTGTGTGTTCCTGCCTCCAGCTCCCAGCTGCTGCTGAGCCCAGGAGTCCAGCCTGGACTTTCCCAGGGCTGCCCTGCAGCCTCGGTGGGGATGGGAGAGTTATTGGGGGAAAGGGGGGAGGAACCTGGGATCCATTTTCCTGTCTATTTGTATAGATTCAGTCATTTTTCCTATTTATCATTCCTGTTCCATTCAAGCTGTGTAGTTTAGTTCCCAACCCATCAGTCTCTCTCCCTTATTCTCTCTCCTTTCTTTGTCAGAGAGGGGAGGATGATTAATAGGCAGCATCTGGTATTTGGTTTCATTGCTGGGCCAGTGTTAAACCTTGACAATGGAGAATCACGGAGCCAGGGAACCCCTTGGGTTCTAAAAGGCCTCAGAGTCAACCCAGGAAGGGCCTCGAGTCCAACCATTCCTCCACCACAACCCCCGTGTCCCTGCTGTCTGCAATAGAAGCAGTTGAACTACTGAGTTCTGAGCCTGCTTTGTTCTGGAGAATGCTGAGAGGGGTCTGAGCAGTGGGGTTTGGAGGGGTCTCCAAAGGGATGAGAACCTCCTGTCCCTGCCATTCGCTCCTCGTCCTCGCTGGGGCTCAACTGAGGCTGGAAGTGCTGGGAGTGGTGGTGCCAACAACCCAGGAGTTTGATCTCCAGCTCCTCAGGTGGCAATAAAATCCACATTGGATGGAATAGTTCAGGTTGGAAAAGACCTTGAGGATCATGGATTCCAACCCCCCAGCAGTGCCAGGGCCCCTCCTGCCCCATGTCCCTCATCCCCACATCCCCAGGGCTTTCTCTGAAACCCCTCCAGGCATGATGGGGACTCCAGCCCTGCCCTGGGCAGCCTGGGCCAGGCCCTGACAACCCTTTCCAGGGAGAAATTCTTCCCCAGCTCCAACCTAAACCTCCCCTGGCACCACTTGACTTGTGCCAAAAGTTCCTCTTCTCCCATCCCTTGTTCCTTGGGAGCAGAGCCCGACCCCCCCTGGCTCCAACCTCCTCTCAGGGGCTTGCAGAGAGCCACAAGGTCTCCCCTCAGCCTCCTCTGCTCCAGGATCAGCACCCACAGCTCCCTCAGATGCTCCTCACAACTTCTCCAGACCCTTCTCCATCTTCTCCATCCCTTCTTTATGTTCTCCAGGTCTTTTCCATGTCCTCCAGACCCTCCTCTTTCCTCTCTCTCCCCATCTCCATGTTCTCCAGACCCTTCTCTTTCCTCTCCAGCCCCTTCTCCATCTTCTCCAGACCCTTCCCCAGCTCCATTCCCTTCTCTGGACACTCTCCAGCCCCTCAATCTCCTTCTGCTCCTGAGGGCCCCAGAACTGACCCCAGGATTGGGGGTGCAGCCTCAGCAGTGCCCAGCACAGGGGCACCATCCCTTCCCTTCTCTGCCCACCCCATTCCTGACCCAAGCCAGGATTCTGGTGGCCACCTTGGCCACCTGGGCACACTCTGCCTCATCTCCAGCTGCTGTTGCCCAACTCCCCCAGCTCCTTTCCCACCAGGCACTTTCCAGCTGCTCTGCCCCAAGCCTGGAGCTCTGCCTGGGGTTGGGGTGACCCAAGGGCAGGACCCAGCACTTGGCCTTGGTGAAACTCCTACAGTTGGCTTCATCCCATGGATCCATCCTGTCCTGATCCCTCTGCAGAGCCTCATCCCATGGATCCATCCTGTCCTGATCCCTCTACAGAGCCTCATCCCATGGATCCATCCTGTCCTGATCCCTCTACAGAGCCTCATCCCATGGATCCATCCTGTCCTGATCCCTCTGCAGAGCCTCATCCCATGGATCCATCCTGTCCTGATCCCTCTGCAGAGCCTCATCCCATGGATCCATCCTGTCCTGATCCCTCTGCAGAGCCTCATCCCATGGATCCAGCCTGTCCTGATCCCTCTGCAGAGCCTCATCCCATGGATCCATCCTGTCCTGATCCCTCTGCAGAGCCTCATCCCATGGATCCAGCCTCTCCAGATCTCTCTGCAGAGCCTCATCCCATGGATCCAGCCTATCCAGGTCCCCCTGGATCCATCCCATCTGTCTTGGTGTCATCTGCAAACTATCTGAGCGTGCACCCAGGAACCTCCTTCAGATAAAGGTAGAAGAGGCCTCAGCCCACAGGTGAGGTCCCCTCCTCACAACCCATCCCCGCTCCACCTTCTCCGTTTTTTAACTCCTTCTGCCGGACTCCCAAGTCCTCAGGGTTCACCGCAGCCCCTCAGGACCCTCTCCCCCCTTTTCCCACCCCTTTCCCTGAGGAAAAGCCCTTACGAAATGGCCTCCACCATGGCCAAGCCCATCATGATGGAGCAGACAGCGTGGTCCTCCCGGTACTCGGGCAGCCCGCAGATGCAGTAGTAGCAGTCACCCAAAATCTTGATACGCAGCTGATGGTGTTTCTGGGGACAGGGAGGGGGACACAAAACATCACCTGGGACCTCCCTTAGCCCCCCATCCTTCCCCCAGCCTGCCCTTCACCCACGTTGGGCTCTCCCGTGCCAGCCAAGGACACAGCTCATCGGATTTTCCATTCCCCCCCTCCTCTCCCAGCTCTGGTTTTTTTTTCTGCACCAAGAACGTTTTTTAACCTCCTCTGTCCCCATCTCCATTTTCAGGAGGGTGATGATGGCTCAGACCTCCCCCCCCGGGGGTGTCACTCACAGCTGCCAACTTGTCAAAGCGGGCAAAGAGCTCGTTGAGGAGCTTCACCAGCTCCTGGGCACTGCAGGAGGAGGAGAGTTGGGTGAAGCCCACGATGTCGGCGAAGAGGATGCTGTGAGGAGCAACGAGGAGGGAGGGGTTCAGCCCCCAGAGTGTGTGTGGTGTCCCCCAACCCATCCCCGTGTCCCCCAACCCACCCCATGTCCCCCAACCTGTCCCTGTGTCCCCCAACCTGTCCCTGTGTCCCCGAATCCATTCCCATGTCCCCCAATCAGTCCCTGTGTCCCCCAACCCATCCCCATGTCCCCAAGCCCATCCCTGTCCCCCCCAACCTGTTCCCATGTCCCCCAACCCATTCCCATGTCCCCCAACCCATCCCTGTGTTCCCCAGCCTGTCCCTGTGTCCCCCAACCCATCCCCGTGTCCCCAACCCATCCCTGTGTCCCCCAACCTGTCCCTGTGTCCTCCAACCTGTCCAATGTGTCCCCCAACCTCTCCCTGTGTGGCCCAGCCTGTCTCTGTCTCCCCCCAACCCATCCCCGTGTCCCCCATCCCATTCCAGTGTCCCCCCCTTCTCCACCCTACAGGGACACAGCTGGAGATGAAGCCCCCAAGTGTCTCCAAGAGGTGGTTTTTGTGCTTGGCCTCCACCACCCTTCACTTGAGCTGCCCATTCCCATGTCCCCCAACCTGTCCCTGTGTCCCCCAACCCATCCCCGTGTCCCCCACCCCATCCCCTGCTCCCCAACCCATCCCAATGTCCCCCAAACCCTCCTCATGTCCTCCACCCTGTCCCATGTCCCCCAACCCATCCCATCCCCACGTCCACCAACCCATCCCATTCCCGTCTCCCCCCTTCTCCACCCTACAGGGACACAGCTGGAGATGAAGCCCCCAAGTGTCTCCAAGAGGTGGTTTTGGTGCTTGGCCTCCACCACCCTTCACTTGAGCTGCCCATTCCCATGTCCCCCAACCTGTCCCTGTGTCCCCCAACCCATCCTCGTGTCCCCCATCCCATCCCTGTGTCCCCCATCCCATCCCTGTGTCTCCCAACCCATCCCAATGTCCCCCAACCCATCCTCATGTCCCCTACCCTTCCTGTGTCCCCCAACCCACCCCCTGTCCCCAACCCACCCCCTATCCCCCAACCCATTCCTGTGTCCCCCACCCTGTCCCGTGTCCCCCAACCCATTCCCATGTCCCCCATCCTGTCCCTATGTCCCCCAACCCATCCCCAAGTCCCCCCCTTCTCCACCCTACAGGGACACAGCTGGATATGAATCCCCCACCTGTCTCCAAGAGGTGATTTTAGTGCTTGGCCTCCTCCAACCTTCCCTTTAGGTGCCAACCCCCTCTCCCCACCTCTCCCAATTCCCAGTTTTGTCCCCAGACTGGGGGTGCTGGTTCCCTGCGGGTCCCACCTGACGTTCTCGTGGCGGTACATGTACATGGTGTTGAACTGCTGCATCTCCTTCTGGCTGGGGTCCTTCTTCATGTCCTTCAGCATCTCGTCTGCCACGTGCTTGGGGAGGATGGAAAGCATCAGCCGCTCCTGCCAGGGCACAGGGGAGGGACTGGAAGCCGAGCCCGGGTGTAACAATTTCCATATAAAGTGATATTTGTTCATTTAACCTATGTAACTTTGTTTATAAAACAGAAGTGTTAACCCCAAAGTTGTGTCCCCAAACCATCGTGTGACTGTGACAGATTGTAATAACTTACACAGAGTGTTTGCTCATTTAACCTCAGCAGAAAGTTTTTAGTGCATTGACTTACAAAGGCAAGAGAGAAGTAGTGAAAGAAGATCAGGATGTGAACTGCAGAATGGACTTTAGAGAGAAAAAGTGTGTTGGGACAAAATGCTGTGAATCCTGTTTAAATGTTCTTAGAGAGCACCTGTGTAGAAAGGGGTTAACCCAGCACAGGATGTGTCTGCACAAGAAGAATTACTGTAGAAAGGGGTTAATCAAGCACAAGATGTGTCTGCACAAGAATTAGTGTGGAAAGGGTTAACCAAGCACAAGATGTGTCTGCACAAGAATTAGTGTGGAAAGGGTTAACCCAACACAAGAAGAATTAGTGTAGAAAGGGGTTAACCCAGCACAAGATGTGTCTGCACAAGAATTAGTGTAAAAAGGGGTTAACCCAGCACAAGATGTGTCTGCACAAGAATTAGTGTAAAAAGGGGTTAACCCAGCACAGGATGTGTCTGCACAAGAATTAGTGTAGAAAGGGTTAACCCAACACAAGAAGAATTAGTGTAGAAAGGGGTTAACCCAGCACAAGATGTGTCTGCACAAGAAGAATTAGTGTAGAAAGGGGTTAACCCAACACAAGAAGTGTCTGCACAAGAATTAGTGTAGAAAGGGGTTAACCCAGCACAAGATGTGTCTGCACAAGAATTAGTGTAGAAAGGGTTAACCCAACACAAGAAGAATTAGTGTAGAAAGGGGTTAACCCAGCACAGGATGTGTCTGCACAAGAAGAATCAGTATCCTTGACAGATTTCCAGCTTTCCCAGGAACATGGGGCTCACACGGCCATAAAGGACCATAAATTCCCAAGAAAATTTAAGGAAAATTTAAGTGGCACTTAAATTTTCCCAAGAAAATTTAAGTGGCACCATCTCAAGGAGCAGAGACCCCTGGGTGCCCAGTGCTGTTATTGCTTCTTGTTACTTGCTATTAAATTCTGATTGATTCACTAATTAGTGTGTCCTGCTCAATTTTATGGGACTTAATTTATAACACGGGGCCACCCCACACCAAATCCGTGGGGGCAAATCCACGGGGCCAGTGCCTGGGCACCACGGGCAGGGTGGAAATGCCAGGTCTGAGTTCACACTGCTAATGCAGGGTGCAAAAAGCAAGGTCTTATGTCCTGGTTTGGGGCAGGATAAAGGGGATTTTCTGTCCTGTCCTTTTGCTCCTCCTCAGGCACAGCTCAGGCCCCTTACACTTCCCACTTATGCTCTTCACACTCATGGCCTTTCCTCTCTTGTCTCTCCTAAGGATTGGTTTTGGCAAGGCCAGAAATTCAGTCCATGGGAGCAGCTCAGCCACCTGCAGGGAGAACTGTGCCACCTCTGCTGACCACATCTGCACCAGGGCAGAGCCTCTGCAGGCTTCTGTCCCTCTAATTCCTTCTGCTCTCAGCTCTGTCCCCCACCCCATCTCCCTCCTGGTCTTTATCCATTCCATATTCCCTCATTCCAGGCTGTTCTTATGTCCTGGTTTGGGGCAGGATAAAGGGGATTTTCTGTCCTGTCCTTTTGCTTCCAGCTCAGTCTCTTGTCAGGAGCTGCACTTGCTGAAATGAACAGCAAGTTTCTCAGGCAGTGGCTGCTGCTGGGACTGAGCCCACTCCATGGTTATAGTTACAGCAGAACCAAGGAACTGCTCAGCTCTGAGCAGTTCCCCCCGGGGTTGGGGGGGTTCTTTGTGGTGGGGCCATTGCTGAGGAATGTGTCCCCAACACTGTCCCCTCCCCTTCTCCTCCAGTTCACCCACCATGGAGAGTCTGGAGGGAGGGGGGAGGAATCCAGCCACCAGCATCACTCCCTGCCCTGTGTCCCCCCCTTGTCCTCAGCCCCTCAGCCACATCCCAGCCCCCCCTTTGTCCTCAGCCACATCCCTGCACCATCACCACCTATTCTGGGCTCACTTCTCCCAGGAGAAAAAGAGCTCCTGGGATCATCAGACCCAGAGCCCTTCCTACCCCCTTTCCCAAGCCACCAGCTGGGGCCTCCAAGCTCTAGGATTTGCCCCCCCTCACCCTGGACTTAACCCTTTATCAGCCATCAGAGCATCCCCCCACAGCCTGCTGGGGACCACGTGTCCCCTCTTGCCATTGGGAGCCACTTGCTGGCAGCAGCTCCAGCAGATAAGAGCTGGGAGATGGGGACAGAGGCCCCAGAGAAGGGGCTAAAAATAGCCCAGCTTGTCACCAGAGGGTGGCCTGGAGATGCTTGGTCCCCTCCCATCCTCTGTTCCCCCCCCCACACCTCCTCATGGACCCCCTTTCTCCACCTGCAAGGTCACAGCTCTGCATGGCCCCTGCCATGGTGGGCATCACCTCTGGGGTGAGGGGATGGTCCTGGGGATGGGGACATGCTGTGTGGCCATGTCTGGGATGGGGACATGTTGTGTGGCCATCCATGGGGACAGGGATGTGCTCTGTGGCCATGCATGGGGACAGGGACCTTCTGTGTGGCCATCCCAGGGGATGGGGACCTCCTACATCACTGTGCCTGGGGATGGGGACACATCATGGAGCCATGCTTGGGGACATGGGATCAGGGACCTGCTCCATGACCATGAAGGGGACAAGGGACATGCTGCGTGGCCATCCATGGGGCCAGGGATGTGCTGTGTGGCCATGCATGGGGACAGGGACCTTCTGTGTGGCCATCCCAGGGGATGGGGACCTCCTACATCACTGTGCCTGGGGATGGGGACACATCATGGAGCCATGCTTGGGGACATGGGATCAGGGACCTGCTCCATGACCATGAAGGGGACAAGGGACCTGCTGTGTGGCCATACAAGGGGATGGGGACCTGCTACATGGCTGTGCCTGGGGATGGGGACCTGCTGCACGTCCACACATGGGGACAGGGACACGCTGCAAGGACCTGTCACCCAGCCGTGCAGAGGGACTGGGGACAAGCTGGTGGTGTCCACAGCAAGACCTGGGAGTCCCTGGAAGAGGGAGGGTGACCCCAGAGTCCCCAAAAGGGTCACAAAGTGCAAAGCTGCAGAGCCAGTTCCCACCTTGGCTCCTTCCGTGTCCCCAGCACGACCCAGCACAGCCCCTCCAGGCCAGGCTGTGGGTTCCTTATCATAAAATCACAGAATGGGCTGGGTTGGAAGGGACCTCAGAGCTCATCAAGTCCAACCCTTGCTCCACTCCCCCCGTGGTTCCCAGCCCATGGCACTGAGTGCCACATCCAGGCTCTTTTGAAATAGCTCCAGGGATGGAGAATCCACCCCTTCCCTGGGCAGCCCATTCCAATGGCTGAGCACCCTCTCCAGAAAGAAATTCTTTCTAATGTCCAACCTAAACCTCCCCTGGCACAACTTGAGACCTCTTGTGCCCTCTTGTCTTGCTGAGAGTTGCCTGGGAAAAGAGCCCAACCCCCCCCTGGCTCCAACCTCCTTTCAGGGAGTTGGAGAGAGTGATGAGGTCTCCCCTGAGCCTCCTCTTCTCCAGCCTCAACACCCCCAGCTCCCTCAGCCCTTCCTCACAGCACTTGTGCTGGATCCCTTCCCAGCCTCCTTGCTCTTCTCTGGACCTGCTCCAGCACCTCAATCTCCTTCCTGAGCTGAGGGGCCCAGAACTGGACCCAGGACTCAAGCTGTGGCCTCCCCAGGGCTGAGCACAGGGGCAGAATCCCTTCCCTGGACCTGCTGGCCACACTGTTCCTGAGCCAGCCCAGGATGCCATTGGCCTTCTTGGCCACCTGGGCACACTGCTGGCTCCTCTTCAGCTTCCTGGCAATCCAGACTCCCAGCTCCCTTTCTGCCACTCTGTGCCCAGCCTGGAGCTCCCCATGGGGTTGTTGTGTTGAACCTCATCCCCTTGGGATCAGCCCAACTCTCCAGTCTGTCCAGGTCCCTCTGCAGAGCCCTCCTGCCTTCCAGCTGATCCACACTCCCCCCAGCTTGGTGTCATCTGCAAATCTGCTGCTGATGGACTCAATCCCCTCATCTAAATCCTCACTAAAGATATTAAACAGAACTGGGCCCAACACTGATTATCCGTGTCCCAGGGCCACCGTGGTGTCCCCAGGCTGTCCCCTGTGCCCAGGTGTGGTCCCTACCTGCTGCTGGCTCTGCTCCTCCAGGTTGAGTTTGACCTCCAGGGACTGCCGGGCTTCCAGGAAGGCTTTGCGGTGCTTGCGGTCGGCCATGTAGTAGGACATGGTGCCCACTGTGATGGCACAAAGGTAGATGGCAACATTGGACAGGATCTTTGGGGACAAAAAAGAAGGAAAAAAAAAGAGACAGGAGTGAGAGGAGCCGTGGAGAAGCCCCGTGTGTGCCCCACCAAGGGATGTGCCACCACAACTCCTTCTTTGGGCAGCAGAACCTGAAGGGAAAAAAAAAAACCACAACCCAAATGTTCAGATGTTGGAAGAGGATAGAAAATACACCCCTTGGGGACAAGCCACAAAGCCGTGGCCACCAAGATGTGCTGGGGGGAGTGTCCTGGAGGGGACAAGCAGGAGATCACAGCTGGAGCACCCGAGGAGACCTGGAGGTCCCTGTGGGCTGACTCAGCTTCATTAGAGCTGGCAGAGATGTTTTGGAAAAAAGCAGCAGCAGGCTGGTGGCAGGGGGGGGAGAGGCAGGGGCAGCCCTGGGGGACAATCAGCTCTTGGTGGCTCACGTGTCATCCGCTCCCTTGGTCCTGCCACGGGAACTGCAGCCCAAAACCTTCATAAAAACACAGGCAAGCCCTAAAACTCCAGGTTTGCTCCTTCTCCTGCCCCTCTCCAGCCCTCCCCACGGCTCAAAACGTGGGGGTGAGATGGCAGCACCAGAGGTGGAGGCTCCAAAGTGTCATGGACTTGAACAACCCATCCTTTTTCTTGGATGTTTCAAGGGAGAATGGAACAAAGGCTCCTGATGGGACCTCATGGAAGTCCTGGAGCTGCTGGGAGGGCTGGAGCAGCTCTGCTCTGGAGCCAGGCTGAGAGAGTTGGGGGTGTTGAGGCTGGAGAAGAGAAGGCTGCAACGGGGAGACCTTAGAGCACCTTCCAGTGCCTGAAGGGGCTCCAGGAAAGCTGGGGAGGGACTTGGGACAAGGGCCTGGAGGGATGGGAGCCTGCGAGGGGGAAGGGTTTGCAGCTGGGAGAGGGGAGATGGAGAGGAGATCTTGGGCAGGGAGGGAGGGAGGGAGGGAGAAATTGTTTGGTTGGACTTGGTGATCTCAGAGGTCCTTTCCAGCCATGAGCATTCTGTGATTCTCATCAGGTGTGGGCCATGGGTTAGTGGTGGCCTGGAATAAGGTGATGTCCTGGCTGGGCTGGAGTGGGATAGGACAAGGGGGAAGGGTTTGGAGCTGGGAGAGGGGAGCTGGGGCTGAGATGGGAGGGAGAAATTGCTTGGGGTGAGGGTGCTGAGCCCCTGGTTGCCCAGGTTGCCCAAGGAAGCTGTGGCTGCCCCATCCCTGGCAGTGTCTCAGCCCAGGTTGGATGGGGCTTGGAGCCCCCTGGGCTGGGGGAGGGGTCCCTGACCATGGTTTGGGTTGGAACTGGATGATCTTTAAGGTCCCTTCCCACCCAAACCAGTCTGGGATTCCATGATTCTATGACCTTTCCCAGTCCTGGCATGGATCCTGTCCCATGGGCTGGACTTGTCCCATCCCTCACGTCCCCACAGCCCAGCACAGGACGGGGCAGCTTTGCAGATGGGATGAAAACCCCTCTATGGCAAAGATGACTGATGAGGGAAGGCCGGAAGAACTTGGGTTGTTTCATCTTGGAAGGGGAAGAATGACATGGAAGATGTGACTACCAGCTTCACCTCTGCTCAAGGGACAGTGGGGACATGGAAATGTCCTCCCACCCCCTGGGTGTCCCTGGCAGTGTGAAGGAGGCTGTGGGAAGACCGTGGAGCCATTCCCAGGGTGCTGCCACATCCTCAGCACCCACCTCCTGATCCCCAACTCCCTGGTACCGACCCGGTCCCTGTAGCCCAGCAGGGTGTGAGGAAAGCCCCAGTGCCCCCCTGGTCCCTGGGTGTCCCTGTCCTTGAGGAGTCTTCCCACCTGACAAGCCCTGAGCAGCCCAGTGTCATCTCGGGGTGACAGGGCAGAGCTGCTCCCCTCTCACAAAGAGGGAAACTGAGGCACGGATCTGAGGTGGCACCATGCTGGGGATGATTTAGGGGCAGGGGGGGGCATGAGGAGCAGGGGAGAAAATTTGGGGCCTCCAGTTGATGGAGCTGGGTCAGGATCTGGACCAGGATCTGGGGGATCCCCGGGAAGCCCCGGGACCTGCGGCAGAGCAGACGGTGAGCAAGGAGCCATCTGGAGGTGGCAGGGAGAAGAAACCCCCAAAACAAGCAGCCACTTGCTATTTTTAACCACCCTCTCGGGTTGCCATGACAACGGGTCACTGGGTGGGAACGGGGCAGCTCGGCACACCGAGGCCACCCCAAACCCCCCCGGGGGCTGCAAGGCACAGCCCCATCCCACACCGAGCATCTTCCAGCTGCATCCTGCCCCCTGCCATGGGTGCTCAGCCCCCAAAACCTCCCCCACCCCCCCCCCCAAAAAAAAAATAAAAAACAAACCACATCCTGGCATCCCAAACATCTCCTGGGAAAACCCAGACACGGAGGAGACCCCCACGGTGTGGTCAAAAGTTCTGGTTTGTGCTCAATAATTTGGGGACAGCAAGAAGAAGGGGGGGGTGTGGCTGAGGGACCTCATCCCCCCCTCTCCTGCGGGCAGGGTGGGGGTGGGATGCACCCAGCTGGAACCTGGAGGATGCTTCTCAGCTGCTTGGCACACGGCCAGGGCAGACACAGCCTCAACCACCCCCGAACCCCAACCCTCAGCCAACATCCCAACCTTCGGGCTCCTCCTCGACGGCCACCGATCCATCACCGCCCCTTCCCCCGCCGCGGTTCCAGCGCCATCCTCCAGTCCCTCCTATTAATAGCAGTGCCCCCGGGAGCCGGGCTGGAATAATCAGGCATCTGATGTTTATTTCTGGACATAATGTTCCTCCTTCCCAGGCTGAGGCATGCCGCGTTGCCAAGGTTTTCCCGGCTCCGGACTCTCCGTGCCGCGGCAATGATTAACGCGGCAGCACGGGGACGGGCAAGGGGGAGGGGGGGCTGTGGGTCCCCTGCACCCCCCCAGCATCCTCAGAGAATCCCCAGCATCCCCCCAGCTTGGTGGCAACGAATGGAATCATGGAATTGTGCAGGTTGGAAAAGACCTTGAGGATCATCAGCTCCAAGTGTTCCCTCATCAGCGCCCAAGGCCACCCCTGCCCCATGTCCCTCATCCCCACATCCCCAGGGCTTTCTCTGAAACCCCTCCAGGCATGATGGGGACTCCAGCCCTGCCCTGGGCAGCCTGGGCCAGGCCCTGACAACCCTTTCCAGGGAGAAATTCTTCCCCAGCTCCAACCTAAACCTCCCCTGGCACCACTTGACTTGTGCCAAAAGTTCCTCTTGGCCCATCCCTTGTTCCTTGGGAGCAGAGCCCGACCCCCCCTGGCTCCAACCTCCTCTCAGGGGCTTGCAGAGAGCCACAAGGTCTCCCCTCAGCCTCCTCTGCTCCAGGATCAGCTCCCCCACTTATTTTGATGCTGCACAAGTGGCACCAGCAGCAGGCAGCCCAAATCCCAGGCCCCTCCACCCACCAGTGGGTGAACACTCACCCCACAGCTGCCCCAGCAGCCATCAGATCTCCTAAAGCAGCTCCAGGCAGAGGTGTCAGCTTGGGCAGCCTTCTCCAGGAGGAGCTCTGAACAGCAGGGGCAGGAACCCTACCTGGAGCCAGGACACTGGAAACCTGGAGGTTACTCTAACTGGTTGTCCAGTTCAACCTGGACACCACCCCAGCACCCTTCCTGGATCACTATGGAAACAGTGCCCAAAAAGTGCTTCTCTTTGCAAAACCCTGGGACACCAGGAGATGTCCCATGCCAAGGGACCAGCCCCAAACCAGAGCCTGGGAAAAAATTCAGTATTCTTGGGGTGTTTTTTGGGGAGCAGGCTCCATTTTCCTATCTCCTGAGGCTCAACATTCCCAAATCCTCTCCAAAAAAAGTGAATCAACAATCACCCTCTCCCTTCCTGTTGATGGAACCAGGGAATCCCAGACTGGTTTGGGTGGGAAGGGACCCTAAAGGTCACCTCATTCCACCCCCTGCCATGCCCAGGGACCCCTCCCCCAGCCCAGGGGGCTCCAAGCCCCATCCAACCTGGGCTGAGACACTGCCAGGGATGGGGCAGCCACAGCTTCCTTGGGCAACCTGGGCAACCAGGGGCTCAGCACCCTCACCCCAGAGAACTTCCTAATGTCCAACCTACATCTACCAGCCTTGGAGCTTCCCCATCCCTTCCTCTCCCCACCATGGGGCAGAGCAGATGCTTCCAGTGGGATTTTCCCTGCTGCCTTCAACACACCAAATTTCAGCTCTGGCTTTTCTCCTCCCCCCTCCCCCCCCCCCCCCAGCCATGGAATCTCTGCTCAGATCAGGGGGTGCATGACCAAAGAGTGGGGAACCTCCCCAGTGAGGAGGAAAGGGACTTGGCCAAGCCATGAAAACCACTGATTTAGGGGAGAACAACAGTCCCTGGTTGCTCCAGTGGGTATTTCCCAGGAGATGCTGAGAACCTGCTGGAGCAGGGACCACTCACCCCCTGCCCAACCCTCCCCTCCCCTCCTTTGCTGCGTGTCTGGATGGGTGCTGAGTCCTTAGGGTCACCTTCATGCGTGGAAAAGTTGTTTCTCCAGCTTTATGGGGGCAGAAGATCACCCTAAAGTGTCCCCAGCCATGAGGCTGGGGGATGGGCATCACCTCGGGACTGAGCTGGGGCCCAGCAGCCACCCAGCTCTTGTTCTCCTGGGAAAAGCCCTGGTGGCTGTTTGTGAGCCCGGAAGCTGGGCTCCTGCCACGTTTCTGCTAAAAATGACCATTTTTGGCCATTTTTCTGCCTTGCAAGTCAAAGGGAAATGAGCAGAAGCGAGGCTGCCAGGCAGGGCGGATGGGGAACCCCAGAGTCCCCCGTGCCTCAGTTTCTCCAGCAGCCCATGTGTTCATGCCCCCTGGAGATGGATCTAGGGGGGTCTGAGGACACGTGTCCCACCATGGCTGGGTGCTCCTGCCCTCCCCAGCACTCCCCTGGGATGTGTTTTGGGGAATCCCCTTGCTCCTGGTCAACACCACAATCAGCTTGCAGGCTCCAGATCAAACCTGGCTTTAGGGTCAGCAAGGTTGGAAAGGATCTCACAGAATCCCAGACTGGTTTTGGTGGGAAGGGAACTTAAAGCTCACCCAGTTCCATGGGCAGGGCCACCTCCCAGCAGCCCAGGTTGCTCCAAACCCCATCCGACTTGGCCTCAGACCATCAAGTTTAGGATCAGGAACAGGGAGGGACCCCACAGCAGCTCACGGAACCACCCAAAGTGGGATAACTCCCCCATCACCTCCCAGCACCCCGAAGGGACACCATATCCCCTGAGCTGTCCCCCAGGTCGCTCCAAACCCCATCCAACTTGACCTCAGACCATCAAGTTTAGGATCAGGAAGAGGGAGGGACCCCACAGCAGCTCATGGAACCACCCAAAGGGGGATAACTCCCCCATCACCTCCCAGCACCATTCCCCAGGTTGCTCCAAACCCCATCCAACTTGGCCTCAGACCATCATCAAGTTTAGGATCAGGAAGAGGGAGCTCACGGAACCACCCAAAGGGGGATAACTCCCCCATCACCTCCCAGCACCCCGAGGGGACACCATATCCCCCGAGCTGTCCCCCAGGTCGCTCCAAACCCCATCCAACTTGACCTCAGACCATCAAGTTTAGGATCAGGAAGAGGGAGCTCACGGAACCACCCAAAGGGGGATAACTCCCCCATCACCACCCAGCACCCCAAGGGGACACCATATCCCCCAGGTCGCTCCAAACCCCATCCAACTTGGCCTCAGACCATCAAGTTTAGGATCAGGAACAGGGAGGGACCCCACAGCAGCTCACGGAACCACCCAAAGGGGGGATAACCCCCCCAGCACCCCGGGGGGACACCACATCCCCCGAGCTGTCCCCGTTACCTGTCTCAGCAGCGTGCCCTCATCCAGGGTGTCCTCCTGCCTCTGCTGGGCGACGGTGACACCGAGCACCAAGGTGTGGACCCCGCAGGAGACGGCAGTGATGAGGACGATGGGTGCCAGGCGCAGGGGCAAGGTGATGAAGAAGGAGAAGCCGAAGAAGGCTTGCCAGCCCACCGTGTCGCTGGCCTCGGGCGAGCGGGAGAAGTCGAGCCCCAGGTAGCAGAAGATCTGAGCCAAGATGAGGATCCAAAGGACGTAGGGCAGGAACCTGCGGGCCACCCTCTCGGGGAGCAGCCTGTATTTGCAAAGGACGAAGAGCAAGGCGTGGGCCACCAACCCGGCCACCGCGGCCAGCGCCGGGGCCACTTTGTCGGCGGCGCGGACCGCGGCGCACATGAGGAGGACGTAGCAGTCGAAGAGGGCGGCGAAGACCACCAGGACCAAGAGGGTTTCGTGGCGTTGGCGACGGAAATAGGTCTGGTAGAGGTTCTCCAGGGATTCGGGAGAGAAGGTGAGGCGCATGAAACGGGGGAGGCAGAGGCAGGGACCCGAGCTCCGCACCGTCACCTCGTGGGTCCTCCCCACGCCGCGCTCGGGGTCCGAGGGCAAGCTCACCGAGTAGTCGGCGGAGTACTCGGCGGAGCACTCGGGTTCGGAGAAAGCCCTGTTCCTGGGCATGGTGGCACCTTCCGCTGCTCCGCAACCGGGGAAAAAATGCCACCGCTGTCCCCCCCCTCGATGCTCAGCGGGCCATCGCCCCTGCTGCCTCCCAGACCCGTCCCCTTCTTCTTCTCCTCCTGCAACCCAAAGCCCGAATCCCGCTGCCCGCCCAAGGAGGAGGGGAAAAAAAAAAAGGGGGAAATGATAAATAAGCGAGGCCGGGCAGGGAGCTGCCTGCCTGCCCAGCTGCCTGCCAGCTCCCTCTCCCCAGCCCCTGCGCACTGCCAGGTTGCCACCGAAGCGCCGCGGAGCTAAGAAAAAAAAAAAACCGAAAAACAAAACCCAAAAAAAAGATGTCGCGATGCCTCCCTGCCCCTCCTTCGAGGGCAAGCCCGGTTTTTCGGGAGGGCGAGAGCCCCGCCGCTCCGTTCCCCTCCGTTCCCCAAGGATGGATGGATGGAGGGAGGGATGGAGAAGGACCGAGAAGGGTTTCGAGAAGCCCGGCAGCCCGGGGAGAGGAAGGTGCGACCAGCAACGATGCTCTTCGCTTCTCCCGGTGGCCACCAGCATCCTCCGCCGGTCCCCACCGCCCGCCTCCCCCCCCGCCACCCCCGCCGGGCTCCGCGGGGCCCGAGGCGGCGGGGGAGGCGGCTCCGGCCCGGAGAAGGGGTGGGGATTGAGAAGAGGGGGTGAACGGGGGAGAGGGAAGGGGTTCCCCGGGGCCGGGGGCGGGCACCCACCGCCGGCTCTGTCGGTACCGGGGCGTCCCGGAGCGTCTCCGCCTTCTGTAACCCTCTCGGTGCCGGTGGGGGTGGAGAAGGCGGGTTCTGGGGGAAGGTGCTGCTGCCCACTCCATCTTCATCATCTTCATCTTCATCACTCCTTCTGGCAGCTCACAGACCCCGTGGGGACCCTGAAAGCAAGTGGCCTCGCTGGGTGACCACTGGGTGCATGAGCAGCAGGGCCAGGGAGGGGATTGTCCCCTCTGCTCTGCTCTGCTCTGGGGAGCCCCCCCTGGGGTAAAGCTGTGTCCATCTCTGGGGTCCCCATCAGCAGAAGGACACGGAGCTGTTGGAGCCAGTGCAGAGGAGGCCCTGGAGCTGCTGGGAGGGCTGGAGCAGCTCTGCTCTGGAGCCAGGCTGAGAGAGTTGGGGGTGTTGAGGCTGGAGAAGAGAAGGCTGCAACGGGGAGACCTTAGAGCACCTTCCAGTGCCTGAAGGGGCTCCAGGAAAGCTGGGGAGGGACTTGGGACAAGGGCCTGGAGGGATGGGAGCCTGCGAGGGGGAAGGGTTTGCAGCTGGGAGAGGGGAGATGGAGAGGAGATCTTGGGCAGGGAGGGAGGGAGGGAGGGAGGGAGGGAGGGAGGGAGGGAGAAATTGTTTGGTTGGACTTGGTGATCTCAGAGGTCCTTTCCAGCCATGAGCATTCTGTGATTCTCAGGTGTGGGCCATGGGTTATTGGTGGCCTGGAATAAGGTGATGTCCTGGCTGGGCTGGAGTGGGATAGGACAAGGGGGAGGGTTTGGAGCTGGGAGAGGGGAGCTGGGGCTGAGATGGGAGGGAGAAATTGCTTGGGGTGAGGGTGCTGAGCCCCTGGTTGCCCAGGTTGCCCAAGGAAGCTGTGGCTGCCCCATCCCTGGCAGTGTCTCAGCCCAGGTTGGATGGGGCTTGGAGCCCCCTGGGCTGGGGGAGGGGTCCCTGGGCATGGCAGGGGGTGGAATGAGGTGACCTTTAGGGGGGGCACTGGATGAGCTTTAAGGTCCCTTCCAACCCAACCCATTTAGGATTTCTGTGTCCAGCTGATATTTTAAGCTGCAGGTGCTGGTGGTTGGGTGCCTGCCTGGCTCCTGCACCCTCTTCTCTTTCCCCACCATGGCTCAGCACCCAGGAGCTGTGGTCACCATCACCTGAGGGTGATCCTGGGGGTGCTTCCCCACGGGAGCTGTGGGTGACAGAGCTTCCAGGGAGGTGACATCCCACCACAAGCCCCTTCTCACCCTCCAAACAATCCCACGGGGCCTTCCTTCCTGGCAGGTGACCCTGCTGAGAGGTGATCATCTTCCAGCCAGCCTGATGGAGGAGAGATCTGACAGGTTTTTGGGTTTTTTTTTTGTGAGCTTTAAAGTCAATCCAATCCAGTTGGAGGTTCTATGGGTGCCCCGACCCCAGGTGGTAAGCAGGGTGTTGGGCCATACACCCATAACCAGGCTGTCCTTTTGCCCATGGCCCTTTCTGGGGTCACAGCCACCTTAAGACCCCCCCGGTGGGGAGGAGAGAACCCCCCAAGGTCCCCACCACACGTTCACCTTCAGCAGAGCCACCCAAATTCCCCCCAGCCCGACTGATCCCGCACTGAATCCTCTTCCCCGAGCTCCCCCCCCTTGTTTCCCCTGCTGGCACCTTCATGAGATCATGGGGGGAACATCTGGAGATCACTGAGGCCAAACTCCCCCCCACAGCAGGGTCTCCTTGGGGGTTTCAATGGAGAAGGAGACCCCACAAGACTTTGTCTCACAAGACTTTATCCTCAGAGCCAAAGGAGTTTTCCATCTTATCAGAGAATCCCAGAATGGGCTGGGTTGGAAGGGACCTCAGAGCTCATCAAGTCCAACCCTTGCTCCACTCCCCCCGTGGTTCCCAGCCCATGGCACTGAGTGCCACATCCAGGCTCTTTTGAAATATCTCCAGGGATGGAGAATCCACCCCTTCCCTGGGCAGCCCATTCCAATGCCTGAGCACCCTCTCCAGAAAGAAATTCTTTCTCATGTCCAACCTAAACCTCCCCTGGCACAACTTGAGACCTCTTGTGCCCTCTTGTCTTGCTGAGAGTTGCCTGGGAAAAGAGCCCAACCCCCCCCTGGCTCCAACCTCCTTTCAGGGAGTTGGAGAGAGTGATGAGGTCTCCCCTGAGCCTCCTCTTCTCCAGCCTCAACACCCCCAGCTCCCTCAGCCCTTCCTCACAGCACTTGTGCTGGATCCCTTCACAGCCTCCTTGCTCTTCTCTGGACCTGCTCCAGCACCTCAAGCTCCTTCCTGAGCTGAGGGGCCCAGAACTGGACACAGGACTCAAGCTGTGGCCTCCCCAGGGCTGAGCACAGGGGCAGAATCCCTTCCCTGGACCTGCTGGCCACGCTCTTCCTGACACAGCCCAGGATGCCATTGGCCTTCTTGGCCACCTGGGCACACTGCTGCCTCCTCTTCAGCTTCCTGGCAATCCAATCCTGTTTTCCACCCTTGGATCTGGAAAACCAGCTGGAAATGCCCTGAATCAGCTCTGGACCCTGCTGCTAGACCAGGAGGTCTCCCTGGTAGCCAGGAGAAACCCCATGTTCAGCCCCCCCCCCCCAAAACTCCTGCAGGGCTGGAGGCTCCTGTCCCCTCCTTGCTGCAACAGCTCCAAGGAGAAGTCACCTCAGCTGCTTTGCCAGGGGACTTAATTGCTTTCCTGCAGTAATTAATATCCTAATGAGAGGGCTGAAGGCTCCCCAGGGGGTTGGGGCATGTTTGGGGTTATTCCCACCCTGCTGCAGGGGGGTGGGATCTCCAGGATTGTCCCTGCTGTGGCCAGTGTGGGACAAGAATGTGAGCCCAGTCCAGCCCAGTCCAGGGCAGGGCACCTTGGATGGGAAAGGGGTCCAAAAACCAGCAAAAGTGGTCAAAAAACACCAAACCAGGGCTGAAGACCACCAAAATTGGTCCAAAGGCCAGCAAAACTGGCAGAGAGGCCTCAAAAATGCTCCAAAGACCACCAAAATGGGTCTGAAGGCCACCAAAACTGGCACAGAGGCCACCAGAACTGGCACAGAGGCCACCAAAATGGGTCTGAAGGGCACCAAAACTTAAAGACCACCAAAATTAGTCCAGAGGCCAGCACAACTGGTCTGAAGACCACCAAAATTGGTCCAAAGGCCATCAAAAGTGGTAGAGAGGCCACAAAAAATGCTCCAAAGACTACCAAAATGGGTCTGAAGGCCACCAAAACTGGTCCAGAGGCCAGCACTATTGGTCTGAAGACCACCAAAATTTGGCCAAATGCCACCAAAGCCTCTTTGAAGGCCACCAAAACTCATCCAAAGGCCACCAAAACCATCTCAAAGACCACCAAAACCAGTCCAGAGGCCACTAAAATGGGCCCAAAGACCAGAACTGGTCCAGGGACCAGCAAGGGGACCCAGCACTGGTTCCTGGAGCAGGAAGGGTGGAGCTGCACCTCAGGGAAGGGTTTGGGAACTTCTCCAGGCCATGCCTGAGGGGCACCTGGAGGTGTCCTGCCAAATTTTTCACCCCAGAAAGCTTCAAAATTGGCTCTTGGCTGTTTTTCTTCTGGATGTTGACCAGGAAATCCTTTCAGATTTTTTCCAGGGCTTCCCTGATCCCTCACCCAGCTCCCAGCTGGGAGTGGATCCAAGCCTCTCCATCACCACTTCCCAGGGGCAACTCTTCCCCACCAGCCCCTCCTGGGAAGGAGAGGAATGAGAGGGACAATTAAACCTTACAGTGGGGACCCAGCACACAAAACTTCCTCAGTTCCCCAGGGGGAGGTTTAATTTACAAAAATAACACAGCCCAGGAGGTCACTGGGTGGGTGGAATCATCTCCAAGGATGGGGAAACAGAGAGGAGAAACCCCAGGGTCACCTGAGGAGCAAAAAACCCAAGGAGGGACCATGCATGGCATGAGAAACCTGGAGAGATCCTGAGCAGCAGGAATGGGAGGAAGCCCTGGAACCACTCCAGGCACCCAGATCTTGCCCTCCATTCAGCAGTGGGGTTGGTTCTCCCCCTTGATGGAAAAAGAATTAAGTTTGAAGGTGGAATTAAGTGGTTTTCACCATGGGACAAGTGGGGAGGTTTCCAGTGAGCTCCCCCAGGGTTATAAAAGGTGTGGGAGGAGATGCTGTCAGTGTCCCTTGTCCTGCTCAAATCCCCCAGCCCAGCTTTTTATTCCTCTGGGAGGAAGAATGGAGAAGTTTTAAACATGAAGCTCTTGGAGCAACATCTCCCCTTGGTTATTTCTACACCAGAGGAGCAAAAAGTGTTCCCTGGCAGGAGACTTGGTTTCTGCTTCCCAGCAGCTCAGCACCAGAGCAAGAGGAAAATGAAGTCCCTTAATGCTTGTGGTCAAAAGGTGGTGGTGGGGAAGTGTTATTTAGGATCTCTTTGGGAGAGAAAACACAGAAAAGCTGCCTTGAAGTGAAAAAATAATAAATATTGCACAGAGCAGAGGAAAAAAAACCACTTTCAAACAGGACAGCTGTGAGGTGAGGTTACAGAGGAGCACCCTTGGGGGCTTTCATTTCATGGGTTTGTGTCCTGACACCCCCTGAGGAGCTCAGGCAGCAGCAAGGAAATAAAACTGAATCCTGGCAACACCAGAGGAGCCCAAGGGAGCTCCAGGTTGGTCTCCTTGGAGAACCTGGCAGCTGTGGTGGCTCTGACTCCATCAAGTGACCAAGCACTTCTTGGGGTGAGCAGCAAAACTCCCCTTGAAATCACCCCAAGTCTGGCTGAGGGGAGGAGGGGAAGGGCTGAGAGGCAGCCATGGTGAGGGGTGAGCTGCTCCTTCCTCCTCCTCCTCCTCCTCCTCCTTGGGGCAGAAATCTTCTCCTGCTTGCAAATAGGCAGGGTCACCCACAGCTGAGGACAGTCCCCAACAAGGGACCTCACCCAGAGCTTGCCTGAGCAGAGGGATGGGAGAGAGGGGAGTGGGTTGAGGTCCTGCAGCCTTTGGGGCTTCTTCCCAACAAGTTGGGCTTGGGGAGATGGAAGGAGGTGGTGGCAGAGGACTCTGTGATGTGAGGAGGAGGTGGGTGCCCTGGGGACACCACTCTTGTCCCCATGACAGGTTGGGGAGGTAAAGAACACTCCTGATGCCATTCTCTCCTTTCAGTAAAACCAGAGAGGTTTTCCTCAAGCAACTCCCCTTTCCCTCACAGTCCAAAGCAGCATCCTTGGGTGTCACCTGGAAGGAAGGAGCCAGCTCTGAGCAGGGAGCTGAACCACCCCTGGAGCTCAGGAGTTGCAGAGATGGCTCCAGGACAACCCCCCAGGACTCACAACCCCCTGGCTCTCCTGACCATGCCCCTCCACCCACCACACCAAGGCTTTCAGTTCACACCCTCAGCAGTCCTAAGCTGCTGCTGGGAGCCTCCGTGTCCAGGCTGCTGGTGAAGTGTGAGGAGCAGAGGGGTGTCCCACGCTTGCCTGGGACCCGGGTGGGATGGGGGGAAGGTTTTCCAGCTCCCTGGGGTTCTGTTCCCTATTTGATGTTTTTGAGCAGCGAGGTCCGGGCGTTCACCACGGCTTTGAAGGCATCTTCACTGCCAGGAGCCACACACTTGTCAGGGTGCAGCAGCACAGCCAGCTTCCTGTAGGCCTTGTTCACCTCATCCCTAGGAGACACAACAAGGATCAGGGATGGAGCTGCTGGGAGGGCTGGAGCAGCTCTGCTCTGGAGCCAGGCTGAGAGAGTTGGGGGTGTTGAGGCTGGAGAAGAGAAGGCTGCAACGGGGAGACCTTAGAGCACCTTCCAGTGCCTGAAGGGGCTCCAGGAAAGCTGGGGAGGGACTTGGGACAAGGGCCTGGAGGGATGGGACCCTGCGAGGGGGAAGGGTTTGCAGCTGGGAGAGGGGAGATGGAGAGGAGATCTTGGGCAGGGAGGGAGGGAGGGAGGGAGGGAGGGAGGGAGAAATTGTTTGGTTGGACTTGGTGATCTCAGAGGTCCTTTCCAGCCATGAGCATTCTGTGATTCTCAGGTGTGGGACATGGGTTAGTGGTGGCCTGGAATAAGGTGATGTCCTGGCTGGGCTGGAGTGGGATAGGACAAGGGGGAAGGGTTTGGAGCTGGGAGAGGGGAGCTGGGGATGAGATGGGAGGGAGGAATTCCTTGGGGTGAGGGTGCTGAGCCCCTGGTTGCCCAGGTTGCCCAAGGAAGCTGTGGCTGCCCCATCCCTGGCAGTGTCTCAGCCCAGGTTGGATGGGGCTTGGAGCCCCCTGGGCTGGGGAGGGGTCCCTGACCATGACAGGGGGGCACTGGGTGGTCTCTGAGGTCCCTTCCCACCCAAACCAGTCTGGGATTCTATGATTTTCTTGGGACTGGAAAGAATGGAGCCATTCCATGCTGGAGATGAGGATGATGGGGAAGGATTTAGCCCATGAGGATTCTTCACCAGGTTTGGGGGGCTTAAGGGCTTCTGGTTCTGTCCTTGGCACCACAGAGCCTGGAGACACCATGGGAGGTGATGCTGCCCTTGGGAGGTGTCCCTGCCCACGCAGGAGGTTGGAACTGGATGAGCTTTAAGGTCTCTTCCCCCCAAACCAGCCTGGGAGCTGTGACTGAGGGGCCCCAGGTGAGGGCCAGGAGCTCCCTGGCTCTGCAGACACTTTTGAACCTTTTTTCTTGCTCGCTTTGAGGGTGACTGGAAAAAAAGTTGAATAAAAGCCCCCAGGCCCATCCTGGTGAGGCAGGAGCAGAGGAGGAGAAGGAGAAGGAGGAGGAGGAGGAGGAGGAGAAGGCCTCTCCTGGGACAGATCCACCCCCTGCCCCACAGGGGCTGTGGCAGCAGCAGCTCTCCCAGCCTGGCAGGCAGGCACGTGCCTGTGCTGTGTGCCCTGGGTGCTGGGAGGCAGCAGGGTGGGAGCAGAAATCTGGGAGACAGCGTGGGGGCACCTGCACCCTGACTCAGCCTGGCATCAAACACCACCTACACACCCCAGGAGAAGGCTCTGCAGAGCACTGCAGCTTTTGAAGCCTGGGGTGCTGGTCCAAGGCAGACAAATCAGCTCCAGCTGCAGGTGGAGGAGAGAGAGAGAGAGAGAGAGGGGCACTTGCTGAGGGGTGGGGGGTGAGTCCACTCGTGCTGGTAACCACAGCACAAAGTGCTCTGCAGTGCTGCTGATCTCCTCCCCACGGATCTGAGGGGCTGGAGGAGGGGTTGAGGCTCCACATCTCCATTTCTGAGGGCCAACGGGAGGATTTGCAGAGTCCTGAGTGATTGATGTTGGCCAAAAATCTGCTCTCCAGCTCCTCCACAAGGGGGAGGGCAAGGGTAAGTTTTTGTGTTTCAGAGAGAAGAGAGCAAGGCACAGCTCGGGGAGCTTGTCTGAGCTGCCCAAGTCATGGAGCACAACTGGGAGATTCAGTATCAAACCCCTTACACAGAGCAACTCCACCTGGCAGAGGTCCTCTGAGGACAACGTAAGAAAACTTGTCCTGTGGGAGCACCATTTCCAGCTGGGAGAGCTGTAACATCAATCTGGTTTTATTTTTCTTTTTTTTTTTTTTGATTACGTGGGCAGCAGCTTCACAGCAGCTTAAAAGCTTCTCCAGATCTGGAGAGCAAGGAGAGGAAAGCTGGAGCTGCTCCAAACACCTCTGTCAAGTGAGTGACCAGCAAGGGGCTCAGCACGGAGGCAGGGTTGAATTCCTCATGTTTGTCATTCCTTCCTGACTCTTTTCCTTTTCTTTTTTTTTTTCTTTTCCTTTTTTCCTTTCCCTTTCCTCTTCCTTTCCTTTCCATTCCTTTCCTTTTTCCTTTCCTTTCCTTTCCTTTCCTTTCCTTTCCTTTCCTTTCCTTTCCTTTCCTTTCCTTTCCTTTCCTTTCCTTTCCTTTTCTTTCCTTTTTCCTTTCCCTTTCCTTTTCCCTTTCCTTTTTCCTTTCCCTTTCCCTTTCCTTTTCCTTTCCTTTTTCCTTTTCCTTTTTTCCTTTCCATTTTTCCTTTCCTTTTTTCCTTTCCTTTTTTCCTTTTCCCTTTCCTTTTTTCCTTTTCCCTTTCCTTTTCCCTTTTCTTTCCCTTTCCTTTCTTCCCTTTCCTTTTCCTTTTCCCTTTCCCTTTCCCTTTCCCTTTCCCTTTCCCTTTCCCTTTCCTCTTTCCTTTCCTTTCCTTTCCTTTCCTTTCCTTTCCTTTCCTTTCCTTTCCTTTCCTTTCCTTTCCTTTCCTTTCCTTTCCTTTCCTTTCCTTTCCTTTCTCCTTTCCTTTTTCTTCTTTCTTTTCCTTTGTTTTGTTTTGTTTTTTTTTTTTAAGTGGAAACTTGTTGCTCAGAACTGAAATTTTGCCCTGCCTCCCAGTTCTGTGGCTCGAGATGAACCACTGACGCCTCCCTGCGAGACGACCCGGGGCAGGGGACAAGTGACAGATGAGGGAGGGGTGGGCAAACCCTGATGTCCCCCTCACCTGGTGGCTCCAGGTTTGACCCCCAGCATGTCCCAGCTGTCCTTGCTGCTGCGGATCCTGCGGATGGCATCTGCCTGCTCCTTGGTGAAGCCCATCCCCAGGCTGGAGGGGGGACGCTTCCCGCCGTTGTCACACAGGTCGATGATGGCCGAGTAAAAACTCTGAGGAAACACAGGGGGAAAACTCCTGAAGTGGTGGCAGTGTCCAGGAGACCCCCCCCAAAACCTTGGATTTGGGGTTATTTGATGATTGAAGGTGGTGGGATAGCCCCACAGGGGGGGATCTGGTCCCTGCAAGGACCTGCAACTGTCCCACGGTAGTTTCAGACCCAGCTCAGTGCCAGACAGGAATCACAGAATTCCAGAATGGTTTGGGTGGAAATGGACCTTAAAAATTATCCATTTCCCACCCCCCGCATGGTCAGGGACCTCTCCCCCAGCCCAGGGTGCTCCAAGGATGGCATCTGCCTGCTCCTTGGTGAAGCCCACCCCCAGGCTGGAGGGGGGACGCTTCCCGCCGTTGTCACACAGGTCGATGATGGCCGAGTAAAAACTCTGAGGAAACACAGGGGGAAAACTCCTGAGGTGGTGAAACTGTCCAGGAGACCCCCCCAAAACCTTGGATTTGGGGTTATTTGATGATTGAGGGTGGTGGGATAGCCCCACAGGGGGGGGGAATCTGGTCCCTGCAAGGACCTGCAACTGTCCCACGGTTGTCTCAGACCCAGCTCAGTGCCAGACAGGAATCAGAGAATTCCAGAATGGTTTGGGTTGAAAGGGACCTTAAAAATTATCCATTTCCCACCCCCCGCATGGTCAGGGACCCCTCCCCCAGCCCAGGGGGCTCAAAGCCCCATCCAACCTGGGCTGAGACACTGCCAGGGATGGGGCAGCCACAGCTTCCTTGGGCAACCTGTTCCAGTCTCTCACCACCCTCAAATTCAAGAATTTCCTCCCCATCTCCAACCCCAATCTCCCCTCTTCCAGTTTTAACCCATTTCCCTTGTCCTCTCCCTACCCCCCTGTGTCCAAAGCCCTCCCCCAGCTTTCTTGGAGCCCCTTCAGATATTGGGAGGTTGCTCTGAGCTCACCTGGGAGCCTCCTCTTCTCCAGGCTGAACAACCCCAAGCCCTCAGCCTGGCTTCCCAGGGAGGTGCTCAGCCCTCTGAGCATTTGAGTGGCTCTGCTCTGGACACCTTCCAGGAGCTCTGTGTCCTTCTGCTGTTGGGGACTCCAGAACTGGACACACAACTCCAGGTGGGGTCTCAGCAGAGCAGAGCAGAGGGGGAGAATCCCCTCCCTCGACCCCTGTCTGTGCTTCTTTTGCTGCAGCCCAGGACATGGTTGGGTTCTGGGCTCCAAGCACACCCTGAGGGCTCATGTTGAGCTTCTGCTCCACCACCCCCACCCCCAAGTCCTTCTCCTCAGGGCTGCCCTCAATCCTTTCTCCTCCCAACCTCTATTTCTCCATGGGATTGCCTCCACCCAGCTGCACAACCTTGCCCTTGGCTGTGTTGAAGGGATGATATGGGCAGCTCTGCTTTCTCTTCCAGAGCAGCAGCAGGGATCATCAGCTCTGAGCCAGGGCAAGCTCAGGACTGGGAAGGACCAACAGTGACCCTGAGCTGAACAGCTCCAGCTTTGTCACCAGGAAGACACCACTGGGGCAGATGGCCAACAGGTTTTGAGGAATCTTGGCATCTCATGAGAAATTCCACCATCAAATCCTGACTCTGTATGGCATCCATGCCCTCAGCACCTTCCTTCCCCCTCACCTGAAACATCTCGTTGATCCCTTCTCCTGTTTGTGCCGAGGTCTCAAAGTAAAGGAATCCTCTGCTCTCTGCCCAGAGCCTCCCCTCGCTCTCATCCACACTGCGGTGCTTGGGGCAGTCGATCTGGAGAGGGAGAGAGGGGAGGTGAGAGCCAGGAGGGGCTTGGAGGCACCAGGAGCAGCACAGCCCCCTGAGTCTGGCAGCAGGCAAGGGGCACAGCTGGCTGGAGAGGTTGTGTGCTCCTCCTCATGGAGCCCCAGACTGCTTTGGGTGGGAAGGGACCCTAAAGGTCACCTCATTCCACCCCCTGCCATGGTCAGGGACCCCTCCCCCAGCCCAGGGGGCTCCAAGCCCCATCCAACCTGGGCTGAGACACTGCCAGGGATGGGGCAGCCACAGCTTCCTTGGGCAACCTGGGCAACCAGGGGCTCAGCACCCTCACCCCAAGCAATTTCTCCCTCCCATCTCAGCCCCAGCTCCCCTCTCCCAGCTCCAAACCCTTCCCCTTGTCCTATCCCACTCCAGCCCAGCCAGGACATCACCTTATTCCAGGCCACCACTAACCCATGGCCCACACCTGAGAATCACAGAATGCTCATGGCTGGAAAGGACCTCTGAGATCACCAAGTCCAACCAAACAATTTCTCCCTCCCTTCCTCCCTCCCTCCCTGCCCAAGATCTCCTCTCCATCTCCCCTCTCCCAGCTCCAAACCCTTCCCCCTCGCAGGGTCCCATCCCTCCAGGCCCTTGTCCCAAGTCCCTCCCCAGCTTTCCTGGAGCCCCTTCAGGCACTGGAAGGTGCTCTAAGGTCTCCCCGTTGCAGCCTTCTCTTCTCCAGCCTCAACACCCCCAACTCTCTCAGCCTGGCTCCAGAGCAGAGCTGCTCCAGCCCTCCCAGCAGCTCCAGGGCCTCCTCTGCACTGGCTCCAACAGCTCCATGTCCATCCTGAAGGGATGGAGGCCGTGTGGAAAGAAAGCACAAAAAATGTCTGTGAAAAGGCCTCTGAGTTTAGCAAATCCAGAGCCAATGCCACCTATAGTTGGTGTCTTCCTGAGTGAAGTGTGGCCACCACATTCTCTAAACCCCCTTCAAATGTGGCTCCTCACACCCAGATCTTTCCCTTCAAAAACCTTCCCTACAACCTAACAACCTTCCCCTTGCTGCAGCTGGAGCTCAACAGCTTGGGAACATCCCAAGTGTTGGAGGTGAGGATGGTGGCACAGCTTGGGTCCCCCCCCAGCACCCACCTTGTTGGCACAGACAACGAAGACAATGTTCTCCATGTTCCCATGGGGGCCCAGCTCCTGCTTCATCTCAGCCAACCAGGCATCCAGGGCATCAAAAGACTCCTTCTGTCCAACATCATAGACCAGGATGACTCCCTGAGTGTCCTTGTAGAACTCGTTCCTCACCTGTGGGGACAGAGGCACCCAGGTGATTCCCTGGCACTTCTTGGTTCTCTGACAGAAATGTCACCTCCACACAAAGGGAAGATGGGAGAAACAAAGGGAACCAAATGATCCCCTTCACTGTGGAGAAGACAGTTTCTGTTTCCAGACAGAAAGGGACCTGGGAGTCTGGATTGCCAGGAAGCTGAAGAGGAGCCAGCAGTGTGCCCAGGTGGCCAAGAAGGCCAATGGCATCCTGGGCTGTGTCAGGAAGAGCGTGGCCAGCAGGTCCAGGGAAGGGATTCTGCCCCTGTGCTCAGCCCTGGGGAGGCCACAGCTTGAGTCCTGTGTCCAGTTCTGGGCCCCTCAGCTCAGGAAGGAGCTTGAGGTGCTGGAGCAGGTCCAGAGAAGAGCAAGGAGGCTGGGAAGGGATCCAGCACAAGTGCTGTGAGGAAGGGCTGAGGGAGCTGGGGGTGTTGAGGCTGGAGAAGAGGAGGCTCAGGGGAGACCTCATCACTCTCTCCAACTCCCTGAAAGGAGGTTGGAGCCAGGGGGGGGTTGGGCTCTTTTCCCAGGCAACTCTCAGCAAGACAAGAGGGCACAAGAGGTCTCAAGTTGTGCCAGGGGAGGTTTAGGTTGGACATGAGAAAGAATTTCTTTCTGGAGAGGGTGATCAGGCATTGGAATGGGCTGCCCAGGGAAGGGGTGGATTCTCCATCCCTGGAGATATTTCAAAAGAGCCTGGATGTGGCACTCAGTGCCATGGGCTGGGAACCACGGGGGGAGTGGATCAAGGGTTGGACTTGATGAGCTCTGAGGTCCCTTCCAACCCAGCCCATTCTGTGATTCTCTGAAGTGAAGAGGTGGTGGGAAGGCTTTCCCTCATGAAATCCTCCCTTCCAGACAAAGAGCACAGACCCAGAGTGGCAGACAAGGTATGGGACCAAGTCCTGGGCAGACTGGAAGCTCTCAGTTGAGCAGGAGACCCACATGTGTGAGGCAGCAGAGGACAAGGAGGATCCAGGAGCTGGCAGTGGACATGTCCAAGCTCAGCTACTGCTGGGACCCACAGGGTGTCTGTCTGTGCATGTAGAAGTGTCTGTCCCAGCAGCTGGGGCTTGGATGCCCAGTGCCCGCAACTGGGGAGACTGGGGATCCCCAGGACAGCTGCTGGGTGAGGGTGGAAGTTCAGCTGCAGGACAGGAACTGGACTAGAGCACACTTCTTCAGCTGGAAGAGGGCTCCAACCATTATCTGCCTGACCTGACAATAAGGGATGGTATTTGGGACACTGAAAGCCTCAAGTGACAGCCTTGGGCCAGGGGCCACCTCTCTCAGAAGCCTCTTCTGGTGTCTGACCACCCTCCCAGGGAAGAAATGCTTCCTGCTGTCCAGTGTGAACCTCCTCAGGCACAGCTCAGGCCCCTTACACTTCCCACTTATGCTCTTCACACTCATGGCCTTTCCTCTCTTGTCTCTCCTAAGGATTGGTTTTGGCAAGGCCAGAAATTCAGTCCATGGGAGCAGCTCAGCCACCTGCAGGGAGAACTGTGCCACCTCTGCTGACCACATCTGCACCAGGGCAGAGCCTCTGCAGGCTTCTGTCCCTCTAATTCCTTCTGCTCTCAGCTCTGTCCCCCACCCCATCTCCCTCCTGGTCTTTATCCATTCCATATTCCCTCATTCCAGGCTGTTCTTATGTCCTGGTTTGGGGCAGGATAAAGGGGATTTTCTGTCCTGTCCTTTTGCTTCCAGCTCAGTCTCTTGTCAGGAGCTGCACTTGCTGAAATGAACAGCAAGTTTCTCAGGCAGTGGCTGCTGCTGGGACTGAGCCCACTCCATGGTTATAGTTACAGCAGAACCAAGGAACTGCTCAGCTCTGAGCAACATTTTGCCCTCCAGAAGGAGAAAAGGAGTAAAAAGGTCCCACCTGGAACCCTCCCTTAGGGAGGAAGGGACAAGAGAAATGACCAGAATTGGCCAAACAGAGGATTCCATCCCACACACCTCATACTCAGGAGAAATCTGAGGGATCACCAGGGTCAAACCCCTTCCTGCTTCCCCTTCTTCCCCTCTCCCTGTTTGTTTTGGCATCCTGGGAGGATTCCATCCCTTCCTCTGCCTGTGCTCCTGATCCATGCCAGCCTGAATCTGTGTGTTCCTGCCTCCAGCTCCCAACTGCTGCTGAGCCCAGGATTCCAGCCTGGACTTTCCCAGGGCTGCCCTGCAGCCTCAGTGGGGATGGGAGAGTTATTGGGGAGAGGGGGGAGGAACCTGGGATCCATTTTCCTGTCTATTTGTACAGATTCAGTCATTTTTCCTATTTATCATTACTGTCCCATTAAAGCTGTGTAGTTCAGTTCCCAACCCATCAGTCTCTCTCCCTTCTTCTCTCTCCTTTCTTTATCAGGGGGGAGAGAGAGATTAATAGACAGCATTATTTGGTTTAATTTATTAAACCAAATGTTATTGGGTTTAATTGCTGGGCCAGTGCTAAACCCTGACACCTTCATTCATTCATTCCATGGTGATTTGCTCTACATCAGGACTGACAAACCCCACTTGAGATTTGTAGTTCTACCCACAGAGAACTCCTTGGTGTGCCCAGAACTTCAGAAGATGCCACAAGCAGATGTTGAGGACACAAGGGAGGAACAAGAAGCTTTGGAGCAGGCAGATAAATAAGAGCCAAGAGCCAGGGACTCACCTGGCCAGTGCAAACCATGATGTTCCAGTCCCCATCATGCCTGGAAGGGTTTCAAAGCCATGGAGCTGAGGGACAGGGGTGGCCTCAGCAGAGCTGGGGGGATGGTTGGACTTCATGATCTTCAAGGTCTTTCCCAACCCAAAAAGTTCTACATTTCTAAGTGGCTTAACCCAACTGACCCTTGGCAGTGCTGGGGGAAGGGTTGGATTCCATCTGAAGGGTTTTTTCCAACCCAAACCACTCTGTGCTTCCTCAGTTTTGTGTCACTCTTTTGTCCTTGCTCACCTTCTCTTGGTCACGTTGCCATCTGTCATCTTACAAACTGCTCTTCCCTAACATTCCCTATTTTTTTTTTTTTATTAGTGGCAGAACAATGCTTTGCCAAGCATTGACAGATTATTTATAATTAAGTAGCAGTATGGATTAGGTTGTTAAAACAACAAGATTAGACTGGATAAATATTTAATGTTCCTCTCTTACCCTCCTGGCCCCACTTCATTACCTTGTTTATACATTGGAAACAAATGGGATCAGCAACAAAGTCCATCATTCCCTTCCTGACAGCTCTCCAAAATGGATGGAGTGTTCAAATCAAGGTGTTCAAACCCTAAATGTTTCTCCTGGTAAGGGAAAACTGATTGTTTTGCTGAAAACACTGAGGTTTAAATTGTATTTAAAAAGACCCCAGCCCAGAAATCATGGTTGGGGCAGAAAAAGGTGGGTGAAGAATGCAAAAATGAGTGAGGAAGAGGTGCAGAGGTGTAGGGGGGTAATTGTCCAAAGATTCCTTGGCCCAGGTCCCTCTCAGGAGGGACACAAGTTGTTTTTCTGGTTATTTTTTTTAATAAATAAGATTTGATACCTAAAGAGGAAATCTTGGACTGAACCTGAGGGGAACTGGAGGTGAAAATGTGGGTGTGAAAGCTCTGTGGTGAGAACAGGAGTGTTTGTGATCTGTAGAGCAAATAATGTACACAGGGAAGGGAGAACTTCAGTTGGGAAGGATCCAGAATGATCATTGAGTCCAACTGTAAGTGTTTTACAGCAGTTTGGTCCTGGAGGAAAAATCCAGGGATCTCCAAATCTGAGGAAATTTAACCTGAGGATGGGGCAGATTTAAGAGCACAAGGAGGCATTTTGAAACCAGGCTGGGATGAGAGGAGGCTTGTGCCAGAAAATGTTACAAATGTTACACTCACAGTTTATGAGCAAGATTTTGGGTTATTCTTTCTGGCAAAGTTACTTCTGGTTTTTTAGGTTTCAGTTTTAATCTGTTGGTTTTTCTTCTATCAGCCAGAGAGACCAAGATGAGGCCACAGGGGCTGTGTCAGCACTGGCTGTTCCTCTCTGTGCATACACACACATCCACGTGTACAGAACCATGGAATCCCAGAATCCCAGAGTGGTTCGGGTGGGAAGGAACCCAAAGGTCACCTCATTCCACCCCCTGCATGGTCAGAGACCCCTCCCCCAGCCCAGGGGGCTCCAAGCCCCATCCAACCTGGGCTGAGACACTGCCAGGGATGGGGCAGCCACAGCTTCCTTGGGCAACCTGGGCAACCAGGGGCTCAGCACCCTCACCCCAAGCAATTTCTCCCTCCCATCTCAGCCCCAGCTCCCCTCTCCCAGCTCCAAACCCTTCCCCCTTGTCCTATCCCACTCCAGCCCAGCCATGACATCACCTTATTCCAGGCCACCACTAACCCATGTCCCACACCTGAGAATCACAGAATGCTCATGGCTGGAAAGGACCTCTGAGATCACCAAGTCCAACCAAACAATTTCTCCCTCCCTCCCTCCCTCCCTGCCCAAGATCTCCTCTCCATCTCCCCTCTCCCAGCTGCAAACCCTTCCCCCTCGCAGGCTCCCATCCCTCCAGGCCCTTGTCCCAAGTCCCTCCCCAGCTTTCCTGGAGCCCCTTCAGGCACTGGAAGGTGCTCTAAGGTCTCCCCGTTGCAGCCTTCTCTTCTCCAGCCTCAACACCCCCAACTCTCTCAGCCCTTGGATCATTGCTGTGGCCTCCTCTGGATCCCCTCCAACAGCTCCACACCTTCCCTGTGCTCAGGGAGTAGACCTGTGCTCTAGAGGTGTTCTGGGTGTGCCTGCAGGGGATCCACAGCTCGTTCTGACCTCAGAGCACAGGGCTGGGGCAGCTCCTCCTCTGTCAGGCTCCTGGGTTTGGCAGCCCTGAGCAGAGGGATCACTGCTGACAGAGCAGCAGTGGGGGTTCCAGTCCTGACCTGCAGGAGGTGTCCATGGCAGGAAAGGAAGGGGTGTTTTGCAGCACAAAATCCCAAAAGTTGTATTTTTAAGAGTCCTCAACCCAGTTTCAAATAAGAGGAAAGTTGAGAGGTGCCAAATCTGCAGGGTGGTGCCCATCTGCCTCACCTCGTAGAAGAAGGGGTGTCCTGCCATGTCAAAGATGTTCACCTTCATCTCTCGGTCTCTGATCTGCACTCTGGAAGAGAAGTGGGAAATGCATGAGACAGCTCCAGCTCAGCACCTGTGAGCAGGGACAGAAAAATCAGGAAGAAGCTGGGAAGGGACTTGGGACAAGGGCCTGGAGGGATGGGACCCTGCGAGGGGGAAGGGTTTGCAGCTGGGAGAGGGGAGATGGAGAGGAGATCTTGGGCAGGGAGGGAGGGAGGGAGGGAGGGAGAAATTGTTTGGTTGGACTTGGTGATCTCAGAGGTCCTTTCCAGCCATGAGCATTCTGTGATTCTCAGGTGTGGGCCATGGGTTAGTGGTGGCCTGGAATAAGGTGATGTCCTGGCTGGGCTGGAGTGGGATAGGACAAGGGGGAAGGGTTTGGAGCTGGGAGAGGGGAGCTGGGGCTGAGATGGGAGGGAGAAATTGCTTGGGGTGAGGGTGCTGAGCCCCTGGTTGCCCAGGTTGCCCAAGGAAGCTGTGGCTGCCCCATCCCTGGCAGTGTCTCAGCCCAGGTTGGATGGGGCTTGGAGCCCCCTGGGCTGGGGGAGGGGTCCCTGACCATGGTTTGGGTTGGATCTCGATGATCTTTATGGTCCCTTCCCACCCAAACCAGTCTGGGATTCTGGGATTCTGATTTTCTTGGGATTGGAAAGAATGGAGCCATTCCATGCCTGGAGATGAGGATGAGGGGGCAGGATTTAGCCCCATGAGGATTCTTCACCAGGTTTTGGGGGCTTAAGGGCTTCTGGTTCTGTCCTTGGCACCACAGAGCCTGGAGACACCATGGGAGGTGATGCTGCCCTTGGGTTTCACCCCAACTTTTCGGTGAGGAAATTGGTGAGGAATATGTAAAGAGGTGATAAAAAGAAGCAAGAAACTTCTCCCTGCCAGGGGAGGTTTAGGTTGGAGCTGGGGAAGAATTTCTGCCTGGAAAGGGTTGTCAGGGCCTGGCCCAGGCTGCCCAGGGCAGGGCTGGAGTCCCCATCATGCCTGGAGGGGTTTCAGAGAAAGCCCTGGGGAGGTGGGGATGAGGGACATGGGGCAGGGCTGGGGGAAGGGTTGGACTCAGTGTTCTTAAAGGCCTTTTCTAACCACAGTTCTTTGATTCCCTGACTCTCTTCCCTGCTGACTCTCCTCTGGGTCAGCCCTGCAGTATTTGGGATCACCACGTGGTGCCCGTGATTCAGATGTTCCCATCCTTGGGATAAAAACCTCTGAGCCTGGGCTGCTCACGCACCAACACTTCTCAGACCGAGGTGGCCCTGGATGAGCTTTAGGGCCCCTTCCCACCCACACCAGTCCGGAATTCTATGAAGTGCTGAGGATTAATATCCAGAAAACAGCCTGCAGACCCCCTCCTGGCACCTCACCCCCCTCCCCTGGCTCCTCAGCACCCCAGGATCTTACTTGGTGACTCCGTAGTCGATCCCGATGGTCGCCAGGTACTTGGGCACAAACCTCTTCTCACAGTAACGTTTGATAATGCAGCTCTGGGGGAGGGGACAGGGCAGCCTCAGCAGGGGGGCACCACACACCACAACATCCACATTCCTTGGGAAATTCACCCCCCAGCCCCCCGCCTGCCTGCAGGGACCCTGCCTCCACCCTAAGCTAATTAAAAGACAATTAGAATCGGCAAACTTTACCAGGAGTTGTTTTCTTGCAGCAGAGGAAGGAAAATGCAGGAATCCACCCCCTGGGTGTCTGTTAATATTTACTTTCTGGAGCCTGGAACGCCAAGGAATTCTGATTTATTCCTCTGGATAAAACCTCCAGCCCGGAGGAGCTGTGTGTTGAGGGACCTGAGGGCAGTCAGCTCCCCAGAAGCCATCAGGAACATTTTGGCAGCCCAAAAAGCAGGGTCAGGGGCACACCAGGCTCCTCCAGCCCCTGTTCTGCCTCTGACTGGCAGAGGTGCTGCTTGAGGAGAGCAGAGGACTGGGTTTCCACCGAGATATCCATGAGGAAAAATGTCACCTGCCACCTCTTTGCCCACTCATTCTGTCCTGCAAGATCCTTTTTTGTTATTTTCCTGCTGTCAAGTGAGGTATTTATCTGTGCCCAGAGTCCTCGTGCTCTCAACAGCTTCAAGAGGACTAAATTTATTCAGCAAACTTAACAGGGCAGCACCTCTGGACAAAAACTGCTTGGGAGAATGACAGAATCCTTTTGGTTGGAAAAGACCTTGAGGATCATCAGCTCCAACCCTTCCCCAGCCCTGCCCCATGTCCCTCATCCCCACATCCCCAGGGCTTTCTCTGAAACCCCTCCAGGCATGATGGGGACTCCAGCCCTGCCCTGGGCAGCCTGGGCCAGGCCCTGACAACCCTTTCCAGGGAGAAATTCTTCCCCAGCTCCAACCTAAACCTCCCCTGGCACCACTTGACTTGTGCCAAAAGTTCCTCTTCTCCCATCCCTTGTTCCTTGGGAGCAGAGCCCGACCCCCCCTGGCTCCAACCTCCTCTCAGGGGCTTGCAGAGAGCCACAAGGTCTCCCCTCAGCCTCCTCTGCTCCAGGATCAGCACCCACAGCTCCCTCAGATGCTCCTCACAACTTCTCCACACCCTCCTCCTTACTCTCCAGCCCCTTTGCTTCATGTTCTCCAGAATCTCCTTCTTAGTCTCCAGACCTTCTCCCTATTCTCCAGACTCCTCTCCATGTGCTCCAGACCTTTCTCCTTACTCTCCAGACCCTTCTCCATCTTCTCCAGCCCCTCCTCCTTACTCTCCAGCCCCTTCCCCAGCTCCATTCCCTTCTCTGGATGCACTCCATCCCCTCCAAGTCCTTCTGCTCCTTTGCTCCAAGCTCAACCCCCCAGCTCCCTCAAGCCTCTCCTGGCCAGACTTGTGCTCCGGACCCTCTTGCAGGGTCCTCTGCTCCAGGATCAGCACCCACAGCTCCCTCAGATGCTCCTCACAACTTCTCCAGACCCTTTTCCCCAGCTCTGTTGCCCTTCTCTGGACACCCTCCATCCTCTCCTTGTCCTTCTGGTTGTGTGAGGCCCAAAGCTGCAGACAGAATTCACGCCCTGGTGAAGATCTGGGTCATTCAGCACATCAGGACGGAGGCTCCTAAAGAAACCCTGACTGCAACCCAAGCATGGAGCACGCGGGGGGAGGTTCCCCCAGCAACCCTTGAAGAACACACTAAGGCCTGGATCCTCTTTTTTTTCCCTCAAGATGTTCCTCAGCAGCCGGGCCGCCCAGGGACATGCGGCAAGGTGAGGGGAACGCTGAGGAGAATGCTCGGAGGCCCCGGGGGCAGCTCCCGAAGGGGGAACGGGGAGCAGCTCCACAAGGGAGGGAGAGCTCCCGAGAGGGATTTTCGGGGCAGCCCCTGCCAGTGCCGGGGCGGAGGAGCAGAGAGAGCCCGGGGCTGAGCGTTCCGGAGGATCCTGGGCAGGGAGGAGCTGCTCACAGGCGACTCCGGCGGCCGCCATCTCACCCAGCGCTCCCTCCGTGCTGAGGCGATCGCTCCCGCCCCTCCTGTAGCCCCGCCCCCTCGCTCTGCAGCCAATGAAACGCGGCGCTACAAGAGGAAGCCCCGCCCCTCGAGCTGTCAATCATCCCTCCGCACGGCGCGGCCGCCCACTGATTGGCTTCCGCCGCTGTCCTTCAGCCCGCACTCGGCTCCCCATTGGCTAAGCCACCTGCCCGCCAAGGCCCGCCCGCCAATGGCAGCGCCTCACCTTGCCCACCTCCGCGTTGCCCATGGAGATGACTTTAATCCGCAGCGATTTCCGCGGTTCCTTCCGCTTCGGCGGATTCGCCTCCATGGCTGCTCCGGGGCCAGCGGGGAGCGGGGTCCGGAGAAAAGGGGCGGAAAGAGGGAGCGCGGTGGGGCCGGGGCCGCCTCACCGCCCCGCGGCTCCGCTCTGCGGTGGCTTCCGCCAACCGCCCCCCCCTCAGCTCTGAGGCCGAAGTTCTCGCGAGATTTGGCGAGAACGCGCGGGGCGGGAAACGCTGTGAGGGAGCGGGAGAGCCCTGAGGGGAGGGAGGGAGCGGCCATATCCCTCCCCTCCCGGTAAGGGAAATAAAATTTATTTATCGATATCTGTGTCACCATCGCCACCAGGGCACGTCCTGAAGTGCCTCATCCACCCGGGGTTTGCAGACCTCCAGGGCTGGGGACTCCAGCACCTCCCTGGGCAGCTGTTCCAGGACAGAAATCCTTCCTCAGCTCTGCTCTCCCCTCCCCTGGGGCAACTTCAGGCCATCTCCTCTGCTCCTGGCATTGGTCACTGGAGAGAAGAGCTCAGCACCCACCTCCCTACAACCTCCTTGCAGGGAGCTGCTCAGGGCAAGCAGCTCTCAGCCTCCTCCAAACTCAACTTTCCCATTGCCCTCAGCCTCTCCTCACAGGATTTCTGCTCCAGACCCTTCCCCATGTTCTCCATCCTTCCTTTATGTTCTCCAGACCTTCTGTATGTTCTCCAGACTCTCCTTCATCTCCAAACCCTTCTCCATGTTCTCCAGAACTTTCTCCTTACTCTCCAGACCTTCTCCATGTTCTCCAGGCCCTTCCCCATCTTCTCCATCCCCTTCCCCATGTTCTCCAAACACTTCTCCATGTTCTCCATCCCTTCTTTATGTTCTTCACACCCTTCTCCATCTTCTCCAGCCCCTTCCCCAGCTCCATTCCCTTCTCTGGACACTCTCCAGCCCCTCAATCTCCTTCTGCTCCTGAGGGGCCCAGAACTGACCCCAGGATTGGGGGTGCAGCCTCAGCAGTGCCCAGCACAGGGGATGATCCCTGTCCTGCTCCTGCTGCCCACACCTTTCCTTACAAAATCCAGGATTCTGGTGGCCACCTGGGCACACTGCTGGGTCACCTCCCTGGTGCTGCCTTTCTTGCCTACAAGAAAGCTGGGGGAGGGATTTTGACACAGGGGTGTAGGGAGAGGACAAGGGGAATGGGTTAAAACTGGAAGAGGGGAGATTGAGGTTGGACATGAGGGAGGGAGAAATTCCTTGGGGTGAGGGTGCTGAGCCCCTGGTTGCCCAGGTTGCCCAAGGAAGCTGTGGCTGCCCCATCCCTGGCAGTGTCTCAGCCCAGGTTGGATGGGGCTTGGAGCCCCCTGGGCTGGGGGAGGGGTCCCTGACCATGGCAGGGGGGGCACTGGATGATTTTGGATGCCCCTTCCAACCCAAACCATTCTGTGAGTCTGTATTCAGCCAGCAGTCAAAGAACACCCCAGAAAGAAGTAGAGAAAAAGACTTACAGAAGAAGTCAAAATTTAAGGAAAAAATAACTATATTTGGGGCAAAAAAAAAAAAAAAAAATCACAGGAAAGAGAACAAAGAAAACCCGTGGAATAAAAATAGCAGCAAAACAGGAAGAATTAGACACAACCAGGTTGGGATTACAGAAAAACACATCCCAAGGTGTCAACAGCCTGGTTTTCCAGACACCTGGAAGAGAGATGAAAGGGATGGGAAGGAGCAGAGCCCACAGCTCCCCACAACTTATCTGGGTTACAGCCTTGAGCACTGGGGAGAAAACCACTGAGTAGCTGGAGTCCCTGTATGAACATATCATTATTTTATTAAGGAGCTCTTAGCACACTAAAATACCCACCCCGTGGCTTTAGAGGGACCCCCAGGAACAGAATCATGGAATCATCCTGCTTGGAAAGGACCTTCAAGATCACCAAGCCCTGTCCTGTCCCCTTCTTGCCCCCTGCTCCCTGCTGGGATGAAGGAGGATGCTGCTCACAACCTTTCCTGGGGCTTTGGGAGGCTCAGATGGGTTTGGGTTTGGGGTGGAGCTGCTGGGATGGGTGTTGGATCAGTTCTTGGAGTGGGAAATGGGAAATGGGACCTCCCTGGCAACAGACACCTCACAGAAGAGGTTCTTGAGGGGAGAATCTTGAGATGGGTGGCTGTGGGTGACAGCAGAGCTGGTGGTGGCACCCAGGGACACAGCCCCATAGAGGGTCTGAGAACCCTAAAACAATTTGGGCTGGGAAAGACTTTGAAGATCAAGTCCCAGGATTAACCCAGAGCTGCCAAGTCCAAGCAGAGGGTCCCATCCCTGGGCAGGGCCACCCCTGGGGACCCTCCCTGGCTGTAAATTGTGTCTTTAATTGCTCCTCATAGCCCAGGAAGATCCTCTTGAGAAGGAGAAACTTTGCTTCATGCCTCGAAAACAAGGTACCAGCAGGGGACACATGGCTGAGGGGGCTGAGGTCCTCTCCCTAAAGGGACAAAAGCCACCTCCTGATGAGGGGATCCTCACGTGGCTTCAGCATCTCTGCTCCTTGGGGACTTCCCCATCAGGATTAGGATGGACATGGGACAGGGTTTCCTTGTATGGGATGCCCCAAGCTTAGAGATCCTGGGACAACCCTGCTGTGGATGGGGGACACTGGAGGCTGAGTCCTCATCTTCCTCCTGGCTGTGTTTGGGTCTGTTGGTGGCTGGTTGGGATCTTCTGCCTCATCATCTGGTCTCAGAAATCTGAGCCAGGAAACAGCACTGCTGTGACCTGTTTCTGGGAAAAGAATCCCAGCCTGGTTTGGGTGGGAAGGGACCTTAAAGATCCAACCCCAATGCCATGGTCAGGGACCCCTCCCCCAGCCCAGGGGGCTCCAAGCCCCATCCAACCTGGGCTGAGACACTGCCAGGGATGGGGCAGCCACAGCTTCCTTGGGCAACCTGGGCAACCAGGGGCTCAGCACCCTCACCCCAAGCAATTTCTCCCTCCCATCTCAGCCCCAGCTCCCCTCTCCCAGCTCCAAACCCTTCCCCCTTGTCCTATCCCACTCCAGCCCAGCCAGGACATCACCTTATTCCAGGCCACCACTAACCCATGGCCCACACCTGAGAATCACAGAATGCTCATGGCTGGAAAGGACCTCTGAGATCACCAAGTCCAACCAAACAATTTCTCCCTCCCTCCCTCCCTCCATGCCCAAGATCTCCTCTCCATCTCCCCTCTCCCAGCTGGAAACCCAGCTCTGCTCTTCATCTTCCTTATCACCTTACCTTTGGTCTTTTTTATCTTGGGTTTGTTCTTCCTCTTCCTGCTGTCTGGCTGCTCCGTGGAACCAAGGACAATGTAAACCCATTCCTTTAACCCTTCCTCTGCTGCTCCCATATCCGTGACCATTTCTGCTCCAAACACTGTTACTATGTCCTACAAATCCATCTGGCACCTGATTTGGTGACCCCAGCTTTGGGGACATCTCCGGGCAGCTCCTCCCTTCCTCCTCTCTGATGCAGGAGGGATTCTGCCTGCTCGGGAGCAGCCTAGGGATGGGCTTCCCTCTGCTCAGATCCCAGCAGCCTGGGATGGAGGAGGTTGGGATTCTCTTGGAGCATTTCATCCTGGGCCAAGCGTGACTCTTGGTTTGCTTACAAAAGAGGAGAAAGAAAACTCCCTCCAGGAAAGCTGGGGAGGGACTTGGGACAAGGGCCTGGAGGGATGGGACCCTGCGAGGGGGAAGGGTTTGCAGCTGGGAGAGGGGAGATGGAGAGGAGATCTTGGGCAGGGAGGGAGGGAGGGAGGGAGAAATTGTTTGGTTGGACTTGGTGATCTCAGAGGTCCTTTCCAGCCATGAGCATTCTGTGATTCTCAGGTGTGGGACATGGGTTAGTGGTGGCCTGGAATAAGGTGATGTCCTGGCTGGGCTGGAGTGGGATAGGACAAGGGGGAAGGGTTTGGAGCTGGGAGAGGGGAGCTGGGGCTGAGATGGGAGGGAGAAATTGCTTGGGGTGAGGGTGCTGAGCCCCTGGTTGCCCAGGTTGCCCAAGGAAGCTGTGGCTGCCCCATCCCTGGCAGTGTCTCAGCCCAGGTTGGATGGGGCTTGGAGCCCCCTGGGCTGGGGGAGGGGTCCCTGACCATGGCAGGGGGTGGAATGAGGTGACCTTTAGGGTCCCTCCCCACCCAAACCAATCTGGGATTCTATGATTTTCTTGGGATTGGAAAGAATGGAGCTATTCCATGCCTGGAGATGAGGATGAGGGGGAAGGATTTAGCCCCATGAGGATTCTTCACCAGGTTTTGGGGGTTTGAGGGCTTCTGGTTCTGTCCTTGGCACCACAGAGCCTGGAGACACCATGGGAGGTGATGCTGCCCTTGAATTTCACCCCAAGTTTTTGGTGAGGAAATTGGTGAGGAATATGTAAAGAGGTGATAAGAAGAAGCAAGAAACTTCTCCCTGCCAGGGGAGGTTTAGGTTGGAGCTGGGGAAGAATTTCTCCCTGGAAAGGGTTGTCAGGGCCTGGCCCAGGCTGCCCAGGGCAGGGCTGGAGTCCCCATCATGCCTGGAGGGGTTTCAGAGAAAGCCCTGGGGATGTGGGGATGAGGGACATGGGGCAGGGCTGGGGGAAGGGTTGGACTCAGTGTTCTTAAAGGCCTTTTCTAACCACAGTTCTTTGATTCCCTGACTCTCTTCCCTGCTGACTTTCCTCTGGGTCAGCCCTGCAGTATTTGGGATCACCACGTGGTGCCCGTGATTCAGATGTTCCCATCCTTGGGATAAAAACCTCTGAGCCTGGGCTGCTCACGCACCAACACTTCTCAGACTGAATTTGTTGTCCCCTGCCACTCTCCCAACCTTGCTCATGTCCCTTTGGGAGCTGGCTCTGCCCTGATCCGTGGCTGGGGAAGGGATGGAGTGCTGAGTGCTGGTGCTGGACACCCCGCTGTGGATGCTGCAGCAGCTCCGTGGCCATGGAAACAGCTGCAGGAGAGCAGGAAGGAGGGAGCAGCCGGGCCAGGGATGGCCATGCCTGACAAAGGAGGTGTCTGGGGGCAGCAGCATCTCACCACCTTCCTGCCACAACCAGCCCCCAGCTCCTGATCCACTCCAGAGGGGGATCCTGGGGCAGGTTGGGGCACTTTGGGGTCTCAGGTGGCCACCACACTGAGCTCGAGGTCCTGGAGCAGGTCCAAAGGAGGCAACCTGCAGAGGGACCTGGACAGACTGGAGAGTTGGGCTGATCCCAAGGGGATGAGGTTCAACACAACAACCCCATGGGGAGCTCCAGGCTGGGCACAGAGTGGCAGAAAGGGAGCTGGGAGTCTGGATTGCCAGGAAGCTGAAGAGGAGCCAGCAGTGTGCCCAGGTGGCCAAGAAGGCCAATGGCATCCTGGGCTGTGTCAGGAAGAGCGTGGCCAGCAGGTCCAGGGAAGGGATTCTGCCCCTGTGCTCAGCCCTGGGGAGGCCACAGCTTGAGTCCTGTGTCCAGTTCTGGGCCCCTCAGCTCAGGAAGGAGCTTGAGGTGCTGGAGCAGGTCCAGAGAAGAGCAAGGAGGCTGGGAAGGGATCCAGCACAAGTGCTGTGAGGAAGGGCTGAGGGAGCTGGGGGTGTTGAGGCTGGAGAAGAGGAGGCTCAGGGGAGACCTCATCACTCTCTGCAACTCCCTGAAAGGAGGTTGGAGCCAGGGGGGGGTTGGGCTCTTTTCCCAGGCAACTCTCAGCAAGACAAGAGGGCACAAGAGGTCTCAAGTTGTGCCAGGGGAGGTTTAGGTTGGACATGAGAAAGAATTTCTTTCTGGAGAGGGTGATCAGGCATTGGAATGGGCTGCCCAGGGAAGGGGTGGATTCTCCATCCCTGGAGATATTTCCAAAGAGCCTGGATGTGGCACTCAGTGCCATGGGCTGGGAACCACGGGGGGAGTGGAGCAAGGGTTGGACTTGATGAGCTCTGAGGTCCCTTCCAACCCAGCCAATTCTGTGATTCTGTGATTCTATTTCTGAGCCCAGGCCAGGCACATGGACACGTGTCCCCAGGGCATCCCAGTCCCCAAGTGGTTTGGTGTCCTTCAGCTGCTGGGGAGGTGCAGGGCTGTGCTTGGATCCCTCTGGATCAAGCTGGAGAGTGTCATGGTCCCCATGGGGGAGGTGACAGGGAGGGGCCAGCAGGGTTTCACTCCATTCCACTCCTGTCTTACACCATAAATCAGGACACACATCATGGAGGAGGTGGCCTGGTCCCCCACCCCAACCTTCACAGATCCATCCCGGATCCATCCATCCATCCTTTGAGGGCAGGGATCATGCCAGGGTATTCCAGTGGGGACAACTTCTGGGGTTCCAACCACCCCGACCTCCTTTGGGTGTGGATTTGGGGGATGTGTGTGTGTCTCAGGGGTTATTGGTGGTGGTGGTGGAAATGAACCCAGTTTGCCCCAAGTTTCTCCTCAAGTGTCCTTGGCCACCCCAGCTGCCATTCCAGTGATCTCCATGTCTCAGATCCCAAAGGAATGAGGCCTTCTGGGCTGGAGGGGTTTCCATGGCTTCTTCAGGCTCTTCTCTCACCATCAGCTTTTACTCTAAAGCTTTTAATTCCCAATTAAAAAGAATTTTAGGAGTGTTTCTTGGGCTGGGACTGATCAGGAACACTCTGGAGCCCCATCCCCTGTCATGTGACCACTCGATGTCCTCCTGGAAGCCATCCTGTCCCCTGGGAATGTGGCTGTCACTCAGCTGCTCCACCACCCGGGGATTTGAAGCACAAATGAACTCTCAAAATGTTTTAATTAAAACAGAATTTCCCTGTGAGGGGGATGGTGAGGCCTCACGAGATGATCCAGCTCAGGGCCTTTGCTGTGTGGGGAGAGAAGCAGCAAAAAGACTCCAGGAGGGGGAGATCTGTGGTGTCCTGGTGCCAGCACCTCCTTGTCCTCCTCAGCCAAGGTCACTGGGAGCTTTGTCCTTGTCCCCAGCCAAGGCCCAGGGCAGCACCTTGGCTTGGCTGGGTCACTGGTGTTGGGGACAGGGTCTGGCATGGGGTGGTCCTACCACGTGTGGGAGCTGCTGTGGGCTGCAGGGTGGCCACGGGAGGTGTGTGGGAGCCCAGGGCCCCAGGGGCTGTGGCTCCACGGCCCATCCATCACCCTGGCCACGTGGGAAAAGAGCTGGAACGGCCAAAGTCCAGTGGAAAGGACTGGATCTGCTTGCACTCCCTTTACCATGGATCAGCCTCACACCTCAGGGCTTGCAGTGGGCACCTCCAGAAGCCAAGGAGGAAAATTCCCTCCCCCTGCTGATATCCAGCCCGGCCTCCAGGGCAGGGTTGGGTTTCTTGCCCTGTAGCCCTGAAACCTGTGGTGAAAACCTGGGCACTGAGACAGGATAAAACCAGAGAGCATCCCTCACTCTGGTGGCACCAGCAGGTCCAGCAGGGTTAAGCACAGTCACAGAATCCCAGCCTGGTTTGGGTGGGAAGGGACCTTAAAGATCATCGAGATCCAACCCAAACCATGGCCAGGGACCCCTCCCCCAGCCCAGGGGGCTCCAAGCCCCATCCAACCTGGGCTGAGACACTGCCAGGGATGGGGCAGCCACAGCTTCCTTGGGCAACCTGGGCAACCAGGGGCTCAGCACCCTCACCCCAAGCAATTTCTCCCTCCCATCTCAGCCCCAGCTCCCCTCTCCCAGCTCCAAACCCTTCCCCCTTGTCCTATCCCACTCCAGCCCAGCCAGGACATCACCTTATTCCAGGCCACCACTAACCCATGTCCCACACCTGAGAATCACAGAATGCTCATGGCTGGAAAGGACCTCTGAGATCACCAAGTCCAACCAAACAATTTCTCCCTCCCTCCCTCCCTCCCTCCCTGCCCAAGATCTCCTCTCCATCTCCCCTCTCCCAGCTGCAAACCCTTCCCCCTCGCAGGCTCCCATCCCTCCAGGCCCTTGTCCCAAGTCCCTCCCCAGCTTTCCTGGAGCCCCTTCAGGCACTGGAAGGTGCTCTAAGGTCTCCCCGTTGCAGCCTTCTCTTCTCCAGCCTCAACACCCCCAACTCTCTCAGCCTGGCTCCAGAGCAGAGCTGCTCCAGCCCTCCCAGCAGCTCCAGGGCCTCCTCTGCACTGGCTCCAACAGCTCCGTGTCCTTCTGCTGATGGGGACCCCAGAGATGGACACATGTGGGGTTGGGTGACCAACACGGGGATGTCTGGGGTGATGCTGAGCTTCTCCTCCCCCCACACCCCAAAGTCCTTCTCCTCAGGGCTGCTCTCCAGCCATTCCCCACCCAACCTGGAGCTGTTCTGGGGATTTTCCCCATCCGGTCTGCCCAGGGAAGTTGTGGAATTCCCTGGAGACATTCCAGACCCACCTGGCTGTGTTCTGTGTGACCCACACCGGGTGGTTCTGCCCTGGTAGGAGGTTTGGACTCCCTCACCCTGTGATCCCATTCCCTTTGCTCAGCTCCAGGGGGTCTTTCCAGTCCCACCTCCCCGGGTCCCTCTGGATGTCCCCCCCCTGGTGTCATCGGAACCCCCATCCCCTGCAGCCCGGGAGGTGCTCACGGTGCGTGTGGGGGGTTCGGGTTGGGTGATCCAAATGGACCCCGGTTGCTTGCAGACCTCACATGTGGGGGGGGGGGGGGGCAGAGCCGCTGTGCCCCTGTGGTGTGGGTGCTGCGGGGGGTTCGGTACCGTGGGCTGGGGTTCGGGTGGGGTTCGGGAGCCGCAGGGTCACCCCCCACCCTGGCCCGGGGCTGCGGGCGGAGCCGTTTCTGCGGGGCCGCCCCTCGGTACCGCCCCCCCCGGTACCGCCCCCCCCCCGGTACCACCCCCCCGGTACCTCCTCCCCCCCCCCCGGTGCCGCCCCCGGCCGGCGCCGCTCGGTGGGGCAGAGCCGGGCCGGATAACGCCGTCTGGAACCGGGCCGGACCGGGCTACCGGGAGCGGCCATGTACGGTGAGTGTCCGCATGGGGGGGAGGGGGGAGATCCGGTATTGGGGTCCCTTTGGGTCCCCACGGGCCCCCCGGGTTCGTCCCCGCCCCGGGGCCGGGCTGAGCATCCCCCGGGGCCGGGGGGGTCACCCCTTCCAGAGGTGGGATGGGCACCCCCCGGGTTCTGGGGGGCGACCCCGCTTTGGGGTGGAGGGACATGGGTCCTCTATAGGGCTGTGACCCCCAGTTATGGGGGGCGACTCCTCTTTGGGGTGGGGGGACATGGGTCCTGTGTAGGGCTGTGCACACCCCATTTCTTGGGGGGCGACCCCTCTTTGGGGTGCGGGCACTTTGGTGCTAAGGGGATGTGCACCCCCCGGTTTTGGGGGCGACCCATTTCTGGGGTGGGGGCACTTTGATGCTATAGGGATGTGGACCCCCCATTTCTTTGGGAGTGACCCCCCCTTTGGGTGGGGGCACCTTGGTGCTATGGGGCTGTGAACCCCTCGGTTTCAGGGGGCGACCCCTTTTTGGGGTCAGGGCACCTTGGTGTTATGGGGTTGTGAACCCCCAATTATGTGGGGTGACTCCTCTTTGGGGTGGGGGGAGATGGGTGCTCTATAGGGCTGTGCACCCCCCCATTCCTTGGGGGGCCACCCCTCTTTGGGGTGGGGGGACTTTGGTCTTTTGAAGGGTTGTGCACCCCCTAATTTCCAGGGGTTGATGCCCCCCCCTTTGGGTTTGGGGGGGATCGTTGTTGTTTGTGTCTGAGCACCCCCTAAGTTACAGGGGGGGTCACCCCCTTTTTGGATTTGGGGTGGGGGGGTCCTTGGTCCTGTGCACCCCGCTGCTTCCTGGGGTCACCCCCGGTTTGGGGGGGTCCTTGGTGCTGTATCGAGCTGTGCACCCCCCTGTTTCCTGGGGGGGGGTCCCTCTTTGGGTTTGGGGGGGTCCTTGGCCGTTTATGGGTCCGTGAATCCCCCTGTTTTTTTGGGGGGTGTCCCCTCTCTGGGGCTGAGACTGCAAATGTCCCCTCTGTCCTTGGGACATTGCCTCCTCCTGGGGGTGGAGGGGGGGGCATAGACTGCAAATTACCCCCCCAAAACGTGTTCCTGGGGTCACCTGAACACCCCCCACTCATTTGGGGGTTCACCCAGCCCTGGGGGGGGAGGGGGGAGGATGTGTTGTGTAGGGCTCTTCAGCCCCACTTGGCTACTTGTGGGGGGGTGCTGAGTGTCACCCCCCTCCCCAAAATCCAGGGGGGGAGAAGGGAGGGAATCTTTCCCCTAAACACCACCCCCCTGCGATTTGGGGGGGGGGGGGAGACCCCAATCCTATCAAACCTCGAATTATTTTGGGGTGGTTGCCCCCCCCCCAACCCCCCCTATGCAGGAGGAGGGGCACTTGGGGACTGATGTCCCCATCTGGGGTGATGATGTTCCGTGAGTAATGGGGAACATCTGGCACAGCAGCTGGCAGCCCCCCCCCCTCACTGCCCCCCCCCTCGTGTCCTCCCCCCCGTGTCCCCCCCCCTCGGGTGACACTAAGCTGCTGGCAGCTTTTGGGAAGGGCTGGGGGGTGGCTCTTAAATCCTCACTGCCACCCGACCCAGCACCACCCAGGAGGGAGCCCCTGCCCTCTCCCCTTCTTTTGGGGGGGGGCCCAACCCCTTTTGGGGTTGGCTTTGGTGCTGTAGGGTTGAACACCCCCCCTCCCCCCCAACTTCTCTCTCTGCGAGGTGCTGCGGTGCCAGGGGTGAGTGGGTGCATGGTGGGATGGGGAGGGGTGGGGAAGGGTGCTAGGACCCCCCCCAAAGTGATGGGTGCTTGTTTAGGGGGGGTTTAAGGGGGAATGTGGGGTGTAGGGGGGAGGTCTGAGGTGTGTTAGGATGCAGCACCCACATCCCGCGGGGTGAAGCTGGGGGGAGATGGGGGGAAAAGGGTGCCAGCCCCCCCTGCAAGGTGGTGGGTGCTTGTTTGGGGGGGGTCTGTGGGGTGCAGAAGGTGTGGGAGGGGTCCTGAGATGTGTTGGGATGCAGCAGGAGGTGGGTGAAAGGTGCCAAATTCCCCCCCAAAGTGGTGGGTGCTTGTTTGGGGGGGGTCTGTGGGGTGCAGAAGGTGTGGGGAGGGGTCCTGAGATGTGTTGGGATGCAGCAGGAGGTGGGTGAGCAGGGTGCCAGCTCCCCCCCCCCAGATGTGATGGGTGCTTGTTTTGGGGCTCAGTGGGGTGGTGGTCTTGAGATTCATTGGGGTGCAGCAGGAGATGGGTGAAGGGTGCCAGACCCCCCCCCATCCACCAGGTGATGGGTGCTTGTTTTGGGGGCTCAATGGGGTGCACACACGGGGGGGGAGTGGTCCTGGGATGTGTTGGGATGTAGCAGGAGATGGGTGAAAGGTGCCAAATTCCCCCCCAAAGTGATGGGTGCTTGTCTGGGGGGATCTGTGGGGTGCAGAAGGTGTGGGGAGGGGTCCTGAGATGTGTTGGGATGCAGCAGGAGGTGGGTGGACAGGGTGCCAGCCCCCTCCCCAAAGTTCTGGGTTCTTCTTTGGGGGGTCTGTGGGGTTCATGAGGTGCCAGCCCCCCCTTCCCCTTCCCAGATGTGATGGGTGCTTGTTTTGGGGCTCAGTGGGGTGCCCACATGGGGTGGTGGTCTTGAGATACATTGGGGTGCAGCAGGAGATGGCTGATGGGTGCCAGAATCCCCTCCTACCACCCCAACCCCCCCCCAAAGTCCCGGGTTCTTCTTCTGGGGGTCTGTGGGGTGCATGAGGTGTTTGTGGGGGTCCTGAGATGCATTAGGATGCAGCAGGAGGTGGGTGAGCAGGGTGCCAGCTCCCCCTCCCCCCCCCCAGATGTGATGGGTGCTTGTTTTGGGGCTCAGTGGGTGCCCACACGGGGTGGTGGTCTTGAGATACATTGGGGTGCAGCAGGAGATGGGTGAAGGGTGCCAGACCCTCCCCCTATCCCCCCCAAAGTCCTGGGTTCTTCTTTTGGGGGTCTGTGTGGGTCCTGAGATGCATTAGGATGCAGCAGGAGGTGGGTGAGCAGGGTGCCAGCCCCCCCTTCCACCTCCCCAGATGTGATGGGTGCTTGTTTTGGGGCTCAGTGGGGTGCCCCACGGGGTGGTGGTTTTGAGGTGCATTAGAAAGGAGCAGGAGATGGGTGAAGGGTGCCAGACCCTCCCAAAGTGATGGGTGCTGTTTTTTGGGGTCTCTGGGGTGCACTCTGGGGGGTCCTGAGCTGCACTGGGATGCAGAGGGAAAGGGGGGGGAAGGAGTGGTGCTGGTGGGCTTGGGGGACAGGTTTGTCCCTATCCAGGAGAAGGGAAACTGAGGCAGGAGCCCCAGATCCTGTTCCTCTCCCCCTCCGTGGCCTCCCTTGAGTCACCCAGGTCTCCCAGCTGGTATTTTTCCACCCGCAATCCAAGGGGGATGCTCCCTCCCCTCGGTGCTGGGGTGGCAGCTGCTGGGTGCCTTGGGGACAGGGGACCCTCTGTGTGTCCTTGTCCCCCTCCCAACCCATCGCCAGGGTCCCCATCAGCTGTGGGGTGGCAGGGATGCTCTCCTGGTTGTCCCCCTGCTCCTCCTGGTGCCCCTTGTGCATCCTGGCTCAGGGGTTTTGCATCCACACCGAGGCTTTGGGCTGATAGATTTTGAGGGTATTGTTTTATTTTTGGGGTTTTTTGGGGGTTTTTGGGTAGGGTGGGGGCTTTGCAGGGTGCTTGCTGTTGTCATCCCAACGATTTGCAGCAGCCTGGAGCACCTCATAATCCTCTCCAACTGCAGGAGCTGCAGAGGACCCCCCCCCCTCCAAAACCCTTCTATGAACCTGGGGGACACACCTGAGCCTGCAGGTCCCCAAAAGAACCCCCCCAGCCCCCTCCTTGGGGGGGGTTGAACCATCCACCCTCAGGGATGTGCCAGGCTGTGATTGTCCCTTAGGATCCTGCTCTGGTGGCCATATGGGGCCACCACTCCTCCTACCCACTCTGCTCATGGGGTTTTTTTTTTTGGGGGGGATGTCCCAAAACCTGAAATCCCGGTTGTTTTTTGGGTTGAGGAGGGGAAAAGCATCCCCTGGGGACCTGAATGTGACTTAGAGGACAAAAGCCAGGCTGCTGTCCCTTCCCTCGGTAGCACTGCAGCAGCTCCTGGTCCTGGAGAGCATCCAGGAGCTGGGAAAGCTCTGTGGGACACTTGGGATGGCAGGGGCATTAGGAAGGTGTGGGATTAGTGGTGTCTTTTTAATCACTCTGTTAACTCCCTCTTGGCCTGGGGACAGGATCCCAGGGCTGGGTTTGTTCCCTCTGGACACCAGGGAGTGGTGCAGAACCTTTGCTCTGCTCTGGGGCAGACCCAGTGCCTCCTCGGAAGGGGGTCAGAGCAGTTCTGAGACCCCTTTACTCCCTGGCACTGGGACACCACTGGGACACTGGGCAGGGATCTGCACCCCCTCTTCACTCCAGGTTTGATTTCCCTCCCTGCTGAGGAGCTGAGGGCTGAGTTCTGCCCCTGGCTCTGCTGTCCTGGGCTGCAACCCCCAGATTTATGAGCTGAGCCTTCAGGCTCCTGTCCCTCTCTCCAGTGGGAGATCATTGTCCTGAGCCCAGCCTGGGGCTGGCAAGTAGCCCAACTGGGCTGGCAAGTAGCCCAACCATGCTGGCACCCACCCATGTCCTGGGCTGCACCCCCAGGGTGTGAGCAGCAGGACCAGGGAGGGGATTGTCCCCTCTGCTCTGCTCTGGGGAGACCCCCCTGGGGTAAAGCTGTGTCCATCCCTGGGGTCCCCATCAGCAGAAGGACACGGAGCTGTTGGAGCCAGTGCAGAGGAGGCCCTGGAGCTGCTGGGAGGGCTGGAGCAGCTCTGCTCTGGAGCCAGGCTGAGAGAGTTGGGGGTGTTGAGGCTGGAGAAGAGAAGGCTGCAACGGGGAGACCTTAGAGCACCTTCCAGTGCCTGAAGGGGCTCCAGGAAAGCTGGGGAGGGACTTGGGACAAGGGCCTGGAGGGATGGGACCCTGCGAGGGGGAAGGGTTTGCAGCTGGGAGAGGGGAGATGGAGAGGAGATCTTGGGCAGGGAGGGAGGGAATGAGGGAGGGAGGGAGGGAGGGAGGGAGGGAGGGAGAAATTGTTTGGTTGGACTTGGTGATCTCAGAGGTCCTTTCCAGCCATGAGCATTCTGTGATTCTCAGGTGTGGGCCATGGGTTAGTGGTGGCCTGGAATAAGGTGATGTCCTGGCTGGGCTGGAGTGGGATAGGACAAGGGGGAAGGGTTTGGAGCTGGGAGAGGGGAGCTGGGGCTGAGATGGGAGGGAGAAATTGCTTGGGGTGAGGGTGCTGAGCCCCTGGTTGCCCAGGTTGCCCAAGGAAGCTGTGGCTGCCCCATCCCTGGCAGTGTCTCAGCCCAGGTTGGATGGGGCTTGGAGCCCCCTGGGCTGGGGGAGGGGTCCCTGGGCATAGCAGGGGGACAAAGTACCAGGGGGTAAGATTCACATTTCCATGGGGGGTTCTCCTGGGGAGTTTCCCCCCCCATATTTTTGGGAAGGCCGTGTGTGTCAGCTCCTTGACAACAAACTTTGGGCACCATGTCCCAACGCTCTGGCTCCCCGTGGTTTGTGTCCTTCCTGCTCCCTCCCTTTGCTCTCCCCGAGCTGTTTCCTCCTCCCACACCAGCAAAGCTGGAAATAGAGAAGGTTCCCCTTTTTTTTTTTTTTTCTCCTTTTCTTTTCTTTCAGCAGCAGCTGGCAGAGGGGAAACGTGGGGTTTATTTTTGGCTGCCCAGGGAAGAGGCGTTGCCAGCACTGGGTGTCACCAAGGTCCCCAGGAGCCACCCGGGGCTGCCACCAAGCCAGGGCCAGCAGCAGTGGGTGGGTTCTGCTCTAAATCACTACTGCTCAGTGGCACATGGTGGCTCAGCAGAGGGATATGAAATACAATTAAGCTATTTTTGGGGTTTTTCTTTATTTTCCCTTTCTCTTTTACGATTTTAAACTAAATTTTCTACAAATTAATTCAGTGCTCCTAGAGGAAAAGGGGCTGTTTGTGGTGCTGGGGCTTTCCCAAGCCACCTGGTCACAGATCTGCAGGTTTCTATTAAACCCTGATGGTTGTCACCATCTCCAGGGCTTTTTTTTCCAAGTGTTTTTCCATGCCCAGGCAGGATTTGACCCCTGTAGTGAAGGTGCTGTGCTTGGAGAGGGCTGTGCCAAGCCAGGAGCTGGTGTTGCTCACCTCCAAACCTCATCAAGCCCTCTAATGGCTTGTGAAATGAGTAATTGCACAAAAAAATGCACTTTTGGAGATGCTCCAGGCTGAGCCCTCTGGCTCCATCTGGGGTGGCTTTGCTGTGGGTAACTGGAGTTGTCCCCACTCCACAGGGACTGTGAACCACCCCAAAAAAAGCTGGAGAGAAAGCTTGGCTGATCCCCCCATGCTCCTTCCCTCTGGGAATCAGGGTGTTGGGTCAAGGTTTTCTGCCCCAAAGTGAAACCTGGCTCTGAGCCACGCTGCATATCTTGGGGAAAAAGGAAACCACAGCACGGTGTGTGCTCAGCATCTCACAAAGGTCCTTTTGGGGTTGTTTTTTCTTGTTGAAAACAGGGCGAGAGGGTTTTTGCTTGGGTTCTCTTTTCTTTTTTTCTCTAAAACCCTTCCAAACTTGCAAACCTTCCTCTGCCCTTGGCTCTTCTGTCAGGGGTTAAATCCCTATCCCTGGGGGGGTTTCAGAGCCCTGGGGATGTGGGGATGAGGGACATGGGGCAGGGGTGGCCTTGGCAGTGCTGGGGAGAGGGTTGGACTTGGTGATCTTCAAGGTTTTTTCCAAGCAGGATGTTGCTGTGAGTCTGTGAGCTGTTTCCACACTGTCTGGGGCAAGAGAGGAGATGTGAGGAAGAAATTGCTTGGGGTGAGGGTGCTGAGCCCCTGGTTGCCCAGGTTGCCCAAGGAAGCTGTGACTGCCCCATCCCTGGCAGTGTCTCAGCCCAGGTTGGATGGGGCTTGGAGCAACCTGGGCTGGGGGAGGGGTCCCTGACCATGGCAGGGGGGGAATTAGGTGACCTTTAGGGTCCCTTCCCACCCAACCCAGTCAGGGGTTCCATGATTCTCTGGATGGATGGGAGGGCAGCTGGGTGTGCAGAGGAGGGATGAGTGAGGAATGGATGGACAGACAGCCCAGAGGTCCCCAGGGTGGGCAGCTGGGGGTGAAGGCCATGGCAGGGCTGGAGAACTGCAGCTTTCCTGGGTGCTGTTCTGCTGCCAGGGTGGGGTTGGGATGGAGAGGAGGCCACAGCCCCCACTGCTCATTGGGGTGGGGGGTTTTGTCTTGGGGGAGATGGGCAGGAGGTTGCTGGGACCCAAACCCCATTCTTTGGGGTGAGGGTGCTGAGCCCCTGGTTGCCCAGGTTGCCCAAGGAAGCTGTGGCTGCCCCATCCCTGGCAGTGTCTCAGCCCAGGTTGGATGGGGCTTGGAGCCCCCTGGGCTGGGGGAGGGCTCCCTGTCCATGGCAGGGCTTGGATCTCCATGATCTTTAAGGTCCTTTCCTACCCAAACCACTCTGGGATTGTCTGATCCTGTGAAAATGACCCTGGATTTTCATGGAGCAGTTTTTGGGGGCTGTCTCTGGTAGTGGCTAAATCAGAAATTCCCACCTCTGTGCTTCACACCAGGTCCCCCCCCCATCTACCTGATTCCTGGTGAACCCCTCGCCTGGAGGAGCCACTTTTGTGTTAATTCCTTGCTATTTAAGCTTTTTTTCCTCCCCCATCTGTTGTGTAACCAAACCAAGCACCCACTAAGACGCTTAACTCCCCTTCTCCTCCCCCCGAATGGGTGCTGCCAGCTCCCTAACCCCAAACCTCCCAGATCCCACCAGCTCTGCCCTTAATGGGTGGTTTCCCCTTCCCCACAGAAAAAAAAAAAAAAAAAAGAAAGAAAGGGACTGCTGAGGTTTTCATGCTGGAGTCTCATCAGTGCTCTGAAATATTAATTAATCCGCGTGCTTTGCGGGCGGTGGGGCGGTGAAGTGTAAATAATGATTTAAAGAGATAAATGATGTCACAGGGCTGGATAAAGTTGGGTTTTATGGTTGGACTTGGTCAACTTCAAAAGGTCTTTTCCAACCAGAAGGCTTCGGTGATGGCAGAGGGTGGAATTGGTTGCTGGTGGATTTGTGTCCCACCACTCCCCGTGGAGTTGTTAGAGATGGATGTGAGCACTGAACCCTCCCATCCCAGCCTGGTTTGGGTGGGAAGGGACCTTAAACCCATCCAGTGCCCCCCCTGCCATGGGCAGGGACACCTCCCCCAGCCCAGGGTGCTCCAAGCCCCATGGATTTCTTTTTGGGGTGGGATCAGATGATTTAAGGACCCTCCAATCCAGTTTGTGAGTTGATGATGTGGGGTCCTGCAGCCTGGGGGAGCATCACCCCGTCCAGCAGCTGCCATACAGCCAGGGGATCCCAGAGTGGTTTGGGGAGAAAGGGACCCTAAAGGTCACCTAATTCCACCCCCTGCCATGGTCAGGGACCCCTCCCCCAGCCCAGGGGGCTCCAAGCCCCATCCAACCTGGGCTGAGACACTGCCAGGGATGGGGCAGCCACAGCTTCCTTGGGCAACCTGGGCAACCAGGGGCTCAGCACCCTCAGCACTGCCAGGGATGGGAAATCTGCCCCAGAGAGCCTTGGTGGAAGTGAAGTGGGAGGATTGGGTGGAGAAGTGCCAGAGGGAAGCTGTGAATTCCATTGCTGAGCTAAAAGGCTGCAGGCAGTGTCTGGGAGAGCGATTCCCTCTGCAATCTGGTCCTGTCCATCCTGCTCAGGCACAGGAGAAACATCTGCAGTGACAGCTCTGAGTGCTGGTACCCAGCTCCTCCTATGTGCTGGTGTCTGGTGTTGGGTGGGGAATGGCTGGAGAGCAGCCCTGAGGAGAAGGACTTTGGGGTGTGGGGGGAGGAGAAGCTCAGCATCACCCCAGACATCCCCGTGTTGGTCACCCAACCCCACATGTGTCCATCTCTGGGGTCCCCATCAGCAGAAGGACACGGAGCTGTTGGAGCCAGTGCAGAGGAGGCCCTGGAGCTGCTGGGAGGGCTGGAGCAGCTCTGCTCTGGAGCCAGGCTGAGAGAGTTGGGGGTGTTGAGGCTGGAGAAGAGAAGGCTGCAACGGGGAGACCTTAGAGCACCTTCCAGTGCCTGAAGGGGCTCCAGGAAAGCTGGGGAGGGACTTGGGACAAGGGCCTGGAGGGATGGGACCCTGCGAGGGGGAAGGGTTTGCAGCTGGGAGAGGGGAGATGGAGAGGAGATCTTGGGCAGGGAGGGAGGGAGGGAGGGAGGGAGAAATTGTTTGGTTGGACTTGGTGATCTCAGAGGTCCTTTCCAGCCATGAGCATTCTGTGATTCTCAGGTGTGGGCCATGGGTTAGTGGTGGCCTGGAATAAGGTGATGTCCTGGCTGGGCTGGAGTGGGATAGGACAAGGGGGAAGGGTTTGGAGCTGGGAGAGGGGAGCTGGGGCTGAGATGGGAGGGAGAAATTGCTTGGGGTGAGGGTGCTGAGCCCCTGGTTGCCCAGGTTGCCCAAGGAAGCTGTGGCTGCCCCATCCCTGGCAGTGTCTCAGCCCAGGTTGGATGGGGCTTGGAGCCCTCTGGGCTGGGGGAGGGGTCCCTGGGCATGGCAGGGGGTGGAAATGGATGAGATTTGAGGTCCCTTCCAACCTAAACCACTCTGGGATTCCATGCTTCCATGGTTTTTCCCTTTCCCATGACCTTCGGTCTGCTCACTCCATCCTTCTGCCCACGTGGGGTTGGGTGGAAGTTGGGACTTTATGGGCTCAGTGGTGTTTCTGACACCAAGCAGGGAGGTTTCCTCCTGTTCCCTGGGCATGAAGGAGCCTCTCAGGTTGCTCAGATAAATGGAATTTCTTTAAGCAGATTAGGGAAAGGTCTTGGGGAGGAAAATGCTGGGCTGGCATTTCCACCCCCTGGCTCTGGGCTGGTGGTGTTGCTTGGGGTTAGGAGAGTGACCTTCATGGGATATTAGGTTTAATGAGGGATTTGGCCTGATTTAATTAAGATTTATTTGCAATCAGTTGGAGTGCCCTTATGGAATGAATTCCCAGCCTGGACTCATACGGCCATAAGGGTTTTCCAGCCCTGTTTGGTGTCAGGATGCTGGAGAACAGGGTGAGGGAATTAAGGACCAAAGGCAGTGGGGTCAGAGCATGGGTGGGTGGGTGAGGTTGGGGTGGTTTGGGGAGCTGAGTTGGCCCCAAATCCCCCAGTTACAACTGGGACCAGTGGATAAATGGCACTGGGGTGCCTGGGTGGGCACAGGATGGAGGTGACACGTGTGGGTGGCTCCAGGACCTGGTGCTGCTGCCATCTCCTTCTCTCCATGGGGTTGAGATGGGTTTCTCCGTGCCTCAGTTTACCTGATCATAGAATCATGGAATCCCAGACTGGTTTGGGTGGGAAGGGACCCTAAAGGTCACCTAATCCCAAACCCTGCCATGGTCAGGGACCCCTCCCCCAGCCCAGGGGGCTCCAAGCCCCATCCAACCTGGGCTGAGACACTGCCAGGGATGGGGCAGCCACAGCTTCCTTGGGCAACCTGGGCAACCAGGGGCTCAGCACCCTCACCCCAAGGAATTTCTCCCTCCCTAATACCCCTCCACCTCCCCTCTTGCAGCTGGAAACCCTCCCCCCCCTTGTCCCATCACTGCCTGCCCTTATAAAACATAATTGGGTATAAAAAGCAATTGCATTTCAGAAGGAACTGCAGATCAAAAGTAATTGTATGTCAAAATAATTGGATGTAAAAATAACTGGATATAAAAGTAATTGGATAGAAAAAGCAATTGTATATAAAAGAAACTGTACATAAACATAATGGTATATAAAAATAATTTTCTATAAAAATAATTGCATGGCAAGCTGTTGATGGGAGTGTGTGTGCAGCTGTAGTGGTGTCTAAAGATGCAATCAGGAGAGAGCAGTCTTTCTCCTTTTTATTTTATCTTTTCCTTTTCTGCCTCTTTACCCTTCAGATTTTCTGCCCTTGTTCACCACCCACCAACTAATGGGCTACCAAGCAGGAAGGTCAGAATCCAGCTATAGTTTTGGGTTTTTTTGGGTTTTTTTTTTCCACGATGTTGAAAGGAAAGCCACGTCCTGGATTTTTTCTCCTTTTCTTCCCTGCATCTTTACGGTGTAGATTTTTTTGTTCTTGTTCAGCAGCAACCAATGAGCAAGGCACAACAAAGAAAGGTGAAAAAAAAAAAAAAATATTCGGTATAGTTTGCTTTTTTTGGTTTGTTTATTTTTATTTTTTTTGTTGTTGTTGTGTATAATCTTGAAGGAAATCCATGTCCTGTGTCCCCACCCCGTGACGCAGTGCTGGGTGTCTGTCACATCCCTGCCTCCCCTTTTTATTCATCACTGCCCACCAACCATGCTTCAGGGACCTTAAAAAAAAAGAAAAAAAACCTTAAAAAAAACATAACCCCACTCCCCCCACCACCAAAAACCTCCCCAAAAATACTTCCCCATCACCCTCCTCCTCTCCCCTCGCAGCCGCTGGGTGACTCAGCAGCCTCCTGGAAAAAAAAAAAAAAAATCAAAAATCTTTATTTATTTAACCACTCAGCCCGGGCTGAGCATCTTCTGCTGTGATGCTGCCGCCCTTCAACCAGAAGAAAAGAACCCCCCAGCCCCCCAGGCCCCCTGCCTGGCTACCAAAGCCATGGCTGTGACTACCTTGAGGCTCTGGAGCAGCGGGGCAGGGTCCTCCCTGGGGATGCTGCAGGTGGCAGGAGCAGGTACCTTCCCCCCATCCTTGGGTTGCTTCTCCAGGCTTGGATCTCCTGGGAGGGGGGGTTGGAGATGCTGTGCTCATCTTCCTGGTGTTTGCAGTGCCTCGTGTTGGGAAGAGCTGGGGGGTGGTTTTTAAAGTAGCTGAGGTTTTGTATTTTGAGTGCCTTTTATTTGAAACAACTTATTTTTAAATATTTTCTGTTTTAAACACATTACATTTTAAATGCCTTATGTTTTGGGCACCTCACGTTTTAAATACCTTATATTTTAAATACCTTATGTTTCTAATACCTTGTATTTTAATACCTTATGTTTTAATACCATATATTTTAATACCTTATATTTTAAATACCTTATATTTTAAATACCTTATATTTAAATACCTTATATTTTAAATACCTTAATTTTTAAATACCTTAATTTTTAAATACCTTATATTTTAAATACCTTATATCTTAAATACCTTATATTTGAAATACCTTTATTTTTAAGTATCTTGCACTTTAAATACCTTATATTTTAATGCCTTATATTTTCAATAACTTACGCTTTGAATAACTTCTGTCTTAAAGAACTCGGAATTTAAATAATACCTTGTCTTGTCAGCACTTTCTGTTTTAAATAACTTCTGTTGCCCCAGTGATGGGACGAGGGGGAAGGGTTTCCAGCTGCAAGAGGGGAGAGGGAGAGGAGATCTTGGGCAGGGAGGGAGGGAGGGAGGGAGAAATTCCTTGGGGTGAGGGTGCTGAGCCCCTGGTTGCCCAGGTTGCCCAAGGAAGCTGTGGATTATGGAATCCCAGCCTGGTTTGGGTGGGAAGGGACCTTCAAGATCATCAACTCCAAACCCCCTGCCATGGCCAGGGACCCCTCCCCCAGCCCAGGGGGCTCCAAGCCCCATCCAACCTGGGCTGAGACACTGCCAGGGATGGGGCAGCCACAGCTTCCTTGGGCAACCTGGGCAACCAGGGGCTCAGCACCCTCACCCCAAGCAATTTCTCCCTCCCATCTCAGCCCCACCTCCCCTCTCCCAGCTCCAAACCCTTCCCCCTTGTCCTATCCCACTCCAGCCCAGCCAGGACATCACCTTATTCCAGGCCACCACTAACCCATGTCCCACACCTGAGAATCACAGAATGCTCATGGCTGGAAAGGACCTCTGAGATCACCAAGTCCAACCAAACAATTTCTCCCTCCCTCCCTCCCTCCCTCCCTGCCCAAGATCTCCTCTCCATCTCCCCTCTCCCAGCTGCAAACCCTTCCCCCTCGCAGGCTCCCATCCCTCCAGGCCCTTGTCCCAAGTCCCTCCCCAGCTTTCCTGGAGCCCCTTCAGGCACTGGAAGGTGCTCTAAGGTCTCCCCATTTCATCCCTCTCTTCCCAGCCTGAACACCCCCAGCTTGAAGATAGAAAAGGGGAAAACTCTACTTTCCTCAAGATTTAGGTCATTTTTCCTCCCCCCTTTTAAGCCTTGATGTTCTCCTTGCCTGTGCCTGCCCAAGCCTGGGCAAGCTGTCAGAAGGCAGAGATTTGGGGCAGGAATGTTCCTCCTGGTTTCATGGCAGCAGAACAGGGAAAAACCCTTCCTGTGCCTGGCTGCAGGGAGCTCAGCCTCTTATGAGACATCAGAGAGTCTCATCCTGGAGCATTTGTGGGAAGCCCTCTCCTTCTTTGGGCCCTGGTGGGCTCCTGCCCACCTGATGGGACATTGGGTTTCAGCCACATTTGTCCCCAAAACTGTGGGGCTGAGGGGTCACCTGGGTCTCTTTCAGAGCTTCAGGTCTTCCCCTCTCCTCCCACTGGTGTTTTTTTTGGTGGGTGAGGCCTGAAAAATCTCCTCTTTCTGGAGGAGGTCATGTTAGGTGAGAGGGAAGGTGTGAGAATTAATGATGCAGTAATTAATTAGTGATGGGATCCCTGGCTCCTCTTCAGCTTCATTCATCACGGGTGAGGGGGGTGGCTTGGGAAGGCAGCTGGAACTCTCTGCTCCTCTCCCAAGGCTAAAAAAACTCTTGAATCCTCCAAAAAAAAATACAATCCCCCCCCCCCAAGTCGTATTTCTGGAGGGGAGGTAATGACAGAGGAGCTGGAGGGGGCATCTCCTGGGGAACATCTCCAGGGGGAGGGAAAGTGATGGAGATTCTGGAGATCATCACCCAGGGGATAGCAAAGGAGAGTTTCTGGAGAGGCCCCCCTCATTTTTTGGGGGGAAAAGAGGCAAATGGATGGCAGCTGAGAAGAGGGGAAGGGAAGGGAGCAGGATGGGACCCTAAAGCCAGCATCAGCCTCCTGGGGGGGTGACAATGCAGGGGGGAGGTGGCAGTGCCAGCCCTGGGTGAGCTCATGCGTTCCAGCAGGAGCAATCTCCAGCTCCCCCCACCCTGGCACAGCCTTTGTCTGTGTGTCCTCCCTCCTCCAGCTTCTGCTTCTTGGTTGGTGGTTGCTAAAAAAAAAAAAACAAACCAAAAAAAAAACAACCACACCAAACCCAGCCTGGAGTTCTCAAAAAAATTAAAAAAAAGGGGGTGGAAGGGGGGGGCATCACCCGAGTAACGCCGGGTGCTGAGGAAGAAATGCATTGTGCTGGAGCAAAGGGTTCCTGGCCAGCAAAAAAGAGGGCAGAAGGTCCAGAAATCTCTTTTTTTTCCCTCTCCTTTTAAAAAAAAAACAACTTCAGGAGATGTTCCTCATGGTGTGGGCAGCAGATGAGGGGATCCCTGGCCCTGTGCTGCAGCCCTGAGAAGAATCGTGGAATAATTTGGGTGGGAAAGGAGCTCTAAAGCTCCCCCAGTCCAACCCCTGCAGTATCAGGGACACCCTCCCCCACATCAGGGTGCTCAGAGCCTCCTCAGATATTTCCAGGGAGATATATACCTTGAATATCTCCAGGGATGAGGCCCCAACCCCCTCCCTGGGCAAAAGTGTGGATGTGGCACAGGGAGAAATATCCAGGTTGCAACCCCTGCTTTCCTGAACCCTTAATGGCCTCAGGTCGGAGGTTTAGGTTGGAGCTGGGGAAGAATTTCTCCCTGGAAAGGGTTGTCAGGGCCTGGCCCAGGCTGCCCAGGGCAGGGCTGGAGTCCCCATCATGCCTGGAGGGGTTTCAGAGAAAGCCCTGGGGATGTGGGGATGAGGGACATGGGGCAGGGGGGGCCCTGGCACTGCTGGGTTAGCTCCTAATCCCTAAAATCTGGATTTTGGAGCATGTGGTGCTTTCCCTGGCAGGGCTGTTTGCCCACCTGGAGATGGGAATGGAGCTGGGAAGGGTCTGGAGAGCAAGGAGAAGGTCTGGAGAGTAAAGAGGAGGGTCTGGAGAATATCAAGACGGGTGTGGAGAAGTTGTGAGGAGCATCTGAGGGAGCTGTGGGTGCTGATCCTGGAGCAGAGGAGGCTGAGGGGAGACCTTGTGGCTCTCTGCAAGCCCCTGAGAGGAGGTTGGAGCCAGGGGGGGTCGGGCTCTGCTCCCAAGGAACAAGGGATGGGAGAAGAGGAACTTTTGGCACAAGTCAAGTGGTGCCAGGGGAGGTTTAGGTTGGAGCTGGGGAAGAATTTCTGCCTGGAAAGGGTTGTCAGGGCCTGGCCCAGGCTGCCCAGGGCAGGGCTGGAGTCCCCATCATGCCTGGAGGGGTTTCAGAGAAAGCCCTGGGGATGTGGGGATCAGGGACATGGGGCAGGGGTGCTGGGGAAAGGTTGGACTCCATCACCTTCAAGGTTTTTCCCAACCAAAAGGATTCTGTGATTCCCCCCTTGGCAGATCCCAGGAGCAGGGGATCACAGCCACATTTGGGGTCTTTGGTGGCTTGTGATGCTCTGGGTTGGGATGAGCCCCATGCTCAACCCTTCTGGAGTTGCTGCTGCCAAAGATTTTGACTCTTGGAGAGGCTGCATGGGGCTTCTGCACCAAGGCTGAGCTGCTGCCACAGCTGAGGCTCCTCAGAAATTTGAGAGGCTGTGTTTGGCCATGTTGGTGTCCTGCTAAACATCAGGTCCCTTGGTGTCCTCCTGGGGGGACAGGGACCACAGTCTGGGTGCCCAAAGGCAGGGAAGCACTGGAAGGTGTTTGGGGTCGCCCAGCAGCTCAGCTTGGAGGCTACAAATGGGGAAAGTCATTTTTCTTTCATAACCTTCCTGAGATCTTCTCTCATCCTTCTCTGTCTTGCTGTCTCCAGCAGCTTGAGCTGTCCTGAGCATTGTGGGGAGCAGGGGGCAGGGTCTCAGGTCCTTGGTGGAACTGTCTGGATGAAAGAGCTGCTCTGTGGACCTGGAAAGAGGATCCTGCAAGGCAGATTTAGGAGAACTTGGGACATCTTGGTCTCTGGGGGCTGCTCTTGGGTGAGAAGAGCAGACAGCCCTGCAGTCCTCTCTCAACAACTGCTGGTCACCAGCCAGCTCCCAGCTGTGCCTTTCTTCCCTTGTTTTTTTTGGCTGCAGAACTCTGGGATGTCATCAGCCTCGTCCTCTTCTCCAGGCTGCCCTCCTGAAGCCCAGGAGAGATTTCCCACCCATCCAGGAGCTGAGGATTTTGTCCTTGCTGATGGGCTTTGTGTCCTCCCTCTCTTCCAGGTGTCTGTGGCTGCTGTGGTGCCCTGCGGCCTCGCTACAAGAGACTCGTGGACAACATCTTCCCTGAGGATCCAGAGGTAAAGGAGCTGCTGCTCCATGTCCCAAAGCTCAGGAGCTTCATGTGCTGAAGTTCTGGTGCTTCACACACCAAAGCTCAGGAGCTTCCTGTGCTGAAGTTCTGATGTTCCATGCGCCAAAGCTCTGATGCTTCATGTGCTGAAATTCTGGTGCTTCACACACCAAAGCTCAAGAGCTTCACATGCCAAAACTCTGGTGCTTCATGTGCCAAAGCTCTGGTTTTTCATGTACCAAGGCTCAGGAGCTTCATGTGCTGAAGTTCTGGTGCTTCATGTGCCAAAGATCTGGTGCATCATGTGCCAAAGATCTGGAGCTTCATGTGCCAAGGATCTGGAGCTTCATGTGCTGAAGCCCTGGAGCTTCATGTGCTGAAGTTCTGGTGCTTCACACACCAAACCTCAGGAGCTTCACATGCCAAAACTCTGATGCTTCATGTCCCAAAGCTCTGGTGCTTCATGTGCTGAAGTTCTGGAGCTTCCCACACCAAAGCTGTTTCTTCATAATGCTGAAGCTCTGTTTTTTTCATGTACTGAAGCTCTGGTGCTTCATGTGCTGAAGTTCTGGAGCTTCATACATTGAAGGTCCAGTGCTTGAGTATCTAGGATGTGGTGCCACCTGCCCAGAAACTGCTCCTGGGATGCGAGGGATGCTTTAACCCCCTAAAAGCTGGTTTGGATTTTCCTTCAAAATCTGGGTTGTGAGTGGAAATACAAAAGCAGCTTCTGCAGGCACATCAGCTGGGAGGGACAGGCTGCCTTCCCAGAGGTGCTGGGGCAGATGCCATGTGTGGGGGGTGGGTGGGTGGGTGGGTGGATGGATGGATGGATAAATGCCTTCACTATAAGAAGGGTGCATACACAAAAACTGAGGAGTGACTTAAGAAAAGGCCATGGAGTGACAGGACAAGGGGCAATGGCTTTAAACTGGAAGAAGGTAAATTTAGGTTAGACATGAGGAAGGAATTTTTTATTATGAGGGTGCTGAGACACCTGGAGAAGAGAAGGCTGCAAGGGGGAGACCTTAGAGCACCTTCCAGTGCCTGAAGGGGCTCCAGGAAAGCTGGGGAGGGACTTGGGACAAGGGCCTGGAGGGATGGGAGCCTGCGAGGGGGAAGGGTTTGCAGCTGGGAGAGGGGAGATGGAGAGGAGATCTTGGGCAGGGAGGGAGGGAGGGAGGGAGGGAGGGAGGGAGAAATTGTTTGGTTGGACTTGGTGATCTCAGAGGTCCTTTCCAGCCATGAGCATTCTGTGATTCTCAGGTGTGGGACATGGGTTAGTGGTGGCCTGGAATAAGGTGATGTCCTGGCTGGGCTGGAGTGGGATAGGACAAGGGGGAAGGGTTTGGAGCTGGGAGAGGGGAGCTGGGGCTGAGATGGGAGGGAGAAATTGCTTGGGGTGAGGGTGCTGAGCCCCTGGTTGCCCAGGTTGCCCAAGGAAGCTGTGGCTGCCCCATCCCTGGCAGTGTCTCAGCCCAGGTTGGATGGGGCTTGGAGCCCCCTGGGCTGGGGGAGGGGTCCCTGACCATGGCAGGGGGTGGAATGAAGTGACCTTTAGGGTCCCTTCCCACCCAAACCAGTCTGGGATTTCATGCTTCTATGGAGGACTGGACCTGAAGGCACCCCTCCTACTTTCTGCAGGATACACAAAGCATCTTTTAAAGCCCAGTGTCTCCTGGGGCCTCAGCCAGGCTTTTCAGCTCCAAAACTTCTTCTGCTTCCAGGGCGTGGGGGCTGCAGGGCAGGGGGTTGGGATCTCCCAAATCCCAGTGTGAGTCTGTGACACCCTCTGCTCCTCTCTTACAGGATGGGCTGGTGAAGACCAACATGGAGAAGCTGACATTTTATGCCCTGTCTGCCCCAGAGAAGTTGGATCGCATCGGGGCCTACCTGTCCGAGAGGCTGATCCGGGACGTCAGCCGGCACCGCTACGGGTAGGGCTGGGATGGAACCATCCACAGGGAAACCCAGCCTGGCTGGGATGGGAACGGACCTTAAAACTCATCCAGTCCAAGCTCAGGGACCCCTCCCCCAGCCCAGGGGGCTCCAAGCCCCATCCAACCTGGGCTGAGACACTGCCAGGGATGGGGCAGCCACAGCTTCCTTGGGCAACCTGGTACTGAGGGGTCATAGAATCACAAGAGTGTGCCCAGGTGGCCAAGAAGGCCAATGGCATCCTGGGCTGTGTCAGGAAGAGCGTGGCCAGCAGGTCCAGGGAAGGGATTCTGCCCCTGTGCTCAGCCCTGGTGAGGCCACAGCTTGAGTCCTGTGTCCAGTTCTGGGCCCCTCAGCTCAGGAAGGAGCTTGAGGTGCTGGAGCAGGTCCAGAGAAGAGCAAGGAGGCTGGGAAGGGATCCAGCACAAGTGCTGTGAGGAAGGGCTGAGGGAGCTGGGGGTGTTGAGGCTGGAGAAGAGGAGGCTCAGGGGAGACCTCATCACTCTCTCCAACTCCCTGAAAGGAGGTTGGAGCCAGGGGGGGGTTGGGCTCTTTTCCCAGGCAACTCTCAGCAAGACAAGAGGGCACAAGAGGTCTCAAGTTGTGCCAGGGGAGGTTTAGGTTGGACATTAGAAAGAATTTCTTTCTGGAGAGGGTGCTCAGGCATTGGAATGGGCTGCCCAGGGAAGGGGTGGATTCTCCATCCCTGGAGATATTTCAAAAGAGCCTGGATGTGGCACTCAGTGCCATGGGCTGGGAACCACGGGGGGAGTGGAGCAAGGGTTGGACTTGATGAGCTCTGAGGTCCCTTCCAACCCAGCCCATTCTAGGATTCCATGATTCTATGAATGATTTGGGTTGGAAGGAACCTCTAAAGCTCCCCCAGTCCAACCCCTGCAGTATCAGGGACACCCTCACCCAGATCAGGGTGCTCAGAGCCTCCTCAAGCCTCACCTTGAACATCTCCAGGGATGAGGCCTCAACCCCCTCCCTGGGCACCCTGTGCCATTGTTCCACTGCCCTCATGGGACACAACTTGTTCCTCACATCCAATCTAAAGCTGCTCTTCTCTAATTTAAACCCATTGCCCCTCATCCTATCCCTCCAGGCCCTTGCACACAGTCCCTCTCCACCCTTCCTGTAGCCCCTTCAGACACTGGAAGGTCACTCTTAGGTCTCCCCAGAGCCTTCTCTTCTCCATGCTGAACACCCCCAGCTCCCTCAGCCTGGCTTCCCAGGAGAGGTGTTCCAGCCCCCTGAGCATTTCCATGCCCCCTCTGGACCCTCTCCATCAGCTCCATGTCCTTCCTGTGCTAAGGGCTCCAGAGCTGGATGCAGAACTCCAGGTGAGGTCTGAGCAGAGCTGAACAACGTCTTAGAATCCCCTCTCTAATCACAAGATACTCACTAGATAGGAGCTCAGGCAAGGGGGAGGATGTGTGGGGTCACAGCTCCCATGGGCTTCAAGGTGTCCTGAAGCTCCAGGCATGCTGAGAAGGTTTTGTTGCCAAGAGGGGACAGGCAGAGGTCTGCAAAGTGTCAAGGGAGAGCCATGGAGTGTTTCCCTGGCACTGTGGTGTCCCGGCCTGGGAACTCTGCCTGTGTCTGGTGTTTGTCCCCAGCAGCAGGACTGCCATCACCCCTCTGACATCATCATAGCTGAAGGGGCTCCAGGAAAGCTGGGGAGGGACTTGGGACAAGGGCCTGGAGGGATGGGACCCTGTGAGGAGGAAGGGCTTGCAGCTGGGAGAGGGGAGATGGAGAGGAGATCTTGGGCAGGGAGGGAGGGAGGGAGGGAGAAATTGTTTGGTTGGACTTGGTGATCTCAGAGGTCCTTTCCAGCCATGAGCATTCTGTGATTCTCAGGTGTGGGACATGGGTTAGTGGTGGCCTGGAATAAGGTGATGTCCTGGCTGGGCTGGAGTGGGATAGGACAAGGGGGAAGGGTTTGGAGCTGGGAGAGGGGAGCTGGGGCTGAGATGTGAGGGAGAAATTGCTTGGGGTGAGGGTGCTGAGCCCCTGGTTGCCCAGGTTGCCCAAGGAAGCTGTGGCTGCCCCATCCCTGGCAGTGTCTCAGCCCAGGTTGGATGGGGCTTGGAGCCCCCTGGGCTGGGGGAGGGGTCCCTGGCCATGGCAGGGGGATTGGAACTGGATGGGCTTTAAAGTTCCTCATGACCCAAACCATCCTGGGACACTGAAATAACTGAGTGCCCTGAGGAGAGGGTCTGGGGGGATCAGGAGGAGGGCTCCTTCCCTTTGAAATCCCTCCTGGGTTTAGTCTTGTTGTCTCCCCACCAAAGTCCCAGCAGACAAACACCAGCTCAGCTCCATGCTGGGAACTCCAGGCTGCCTTTTCTCCTTGGGGAGGGAAGGAGAAGGCAGCAATCTGCCAAAGCAGTGTTGAAATTGGAAAACCTCCAAAAGCCTCATCCACATCACCCCTCCTGGGCAGTGACAGGACATGGAAAGCTCTCCCTGATGTTCTGCTGTTGCAGAAGCTGTGAACAGGCTCTGCTTGCTAAGTTGGGAAGAGAAAAGCTTTCAAAGATATGGGATTGTGAGATTTTTTTTTTTTTTATGTCTCCTGACAAAACTCAGCGGGTGGAAGGAGTGGGGGGTTGTATCTCCTCCACCTCCTGAGCTCATAGTCAGGAAATTGGGTTGGAGCAGCATCTCATCTTCAAAGGCTTCACTTTGAAATGCCTGAAATAGGTTTGGAGCAACCTTTTGCTTGTCAGTCGGGGTCGGCTGGAGCCACGTGGGTGCCTCTGAGATGAAGGTGGCTTTGATTCCAGGGCTTGTCATGTGTCATCTTCTTGTTACCTTTGCTGCCAACAGGGGGAAAAAAATCTTCTTGTTGGAGTTTGCAGCATTGCAGCCCCCATCTGGGTCCCAGGCTGAGAGAGTTGGGGGTGTTGAGGCTGGAGAAGAGAAGGCTGCAACGGGGAGACCTTAGAGCACCTTCCAGTGCCTGAAGGGGCTCCAGGAAAGCTGGGGAGGGACTTGGGACAAGGGCCTGGAGGGATGGGACCCTGCGAGGGGGAAGGGTTTGCAGCTGGGAGAGGGGAGATGGAGAGGAGATCTTGGGCAGGGAGGGAGGGAGGGAGAAATTGTTTGGTTGGACTTGGTGATCTCAGAGGTCCTTTCCAGCCATGAGCATTCTGTGATTCTCAGGTGTGGGCCATGGGTTAGTGGTGGCCTGGAATAAGGTGATGTCCTGGCTGGGCTGGAGTGGGATAGGACAAGGGGGAAGGGTTTGGAGCTGGGAGAGGGGAGCTGGGGCTGAGATGGGAGGGAGAAATTGCTTGGGGTGAGGGTGCTGAGCCCCTGGTTGCCCAGGTTGCCCAAGGAAGCTGTGGCTGCCCCATCCCTGGCAGTGTCTCAGCCCAGGTTGGATGGGGCTTGGAGCCCCCTGGGCTGGGGGAGGGGTCCCTGGGCATGGTTTGGGTTGGATCTCGATGATCTTTAGGGTCCCTTCCTCCCCAAACCAGGCTGGGATTCTGGGATTCTATGATTTTCTTGGGATTGGAAAGAATGGAGCCATTCCATGCCTGGAGATGAGGATGAGGGGGAAGGATTTAGCCCCATGAGGATTCTTCACCAGGTTTTGGGGGCTTAAGGGCTTCTGGTTCTGTCCTTGGCACCACAGAGCCTGAGACACCATGGGAGGTGGTGCTGCCCTTGGGTTTCACCCTTGGGTTTTCACCATGGCAGGGGTGGCACTGGGTGGGTTTTGTGGTCCCTTCCCACCCAAACCTTTTTGTGGTTCTGTGATTCTGCTGCCCAGAGCTGGTCTGGGGGTGAGCTGAGGCTGGGCAGCAGGGCTGCTGAAGGGATGTGCTCCCTTCCTGCCTGGCCCTAGGACCTCTCATGGATGCATCCCTGTATCTGAACCATGTTCTGGGCTTCTCCTTTGCCCACTCAGGACACAGAGCCACACTGGGTGGCTGGAGGAGGGCTGGGGACAGAGGTAATCCTGGGGTGAGCAATGCCCCATCCTGCTCTGCAGGAAACCTTGCTGCTCCCAGGAGCTCCAGGGGTGATGGGAACCTTCTTTGCACCACTACTTTATATTTATATTTATTATTATCTATTTAAGCTTTTCTGGAGCACATCAGTCTCATTCTACTCATCCTGTCCCTCCTGGGGACAAGCCAGTACCAGCTTAGTGTAGGGGAAAAACTCCATTTGACACCAAGCCCACCCTGTGGGAAGCCAAATGCTTTTTCCTGGGGTGGAAGGATCAGTCCAAGGGCAAGAGAAGCCCAGGAGAAGCATGGAGGGAGAGGCAAGGTGTTGCTGGCAGGCTTGGTCCTGGAGCAGCTGTGTCTTTGTTAGGAGAAGAGCTGCTGGGAGCAGCCAAGGACATTTCTGAATTTTATTTTTATATTTTATTATTATTCCTTCTTTATCATTATTAGTTATTATATTTATTTTATTAGTTTTTATATTTCTTTTTATGATTTTATTTTTGTGATTTCATTTTTATTGGGCTCTTTTTTATCTCCCAGGGGGATTTTGGGTGTAAATTTTTTCTCCTGAGGCAGCAGGTCACTGGTTTGGGAGGAGGTTGGAGGTAGGATGGCCATGGCCACGTGTTGCCCTTGGGGTGACCCTGGCTCCTGCTTGCCCCCAGGTATGTCTGCATTGCCATGGAGGCCCTGGACCAGCTCCTCATGGCCTGCCACTGCCAGAGCATCAACCTCTTCGTGGAGAGCTTCCTGAAGATGGTGGCAAAGCTGCTGGAGTCAGAGAAACCCAACCTGCAGATCCTGGGCACCAACTCGGTGAGTGGGGCTCCATGTCTTTGCTTTCCCCCTTTTCCTGTCACCTCCCCACGTCCCTGCACGCTGCCAGGCCAGGAAAATGTGTGGGGAGAGGACACAGAAGTGACTTCAGGGGAGGATTTATGGTGTCCCCTCTTGTGTCCTGCCAGGGGTGAGGTTTTTGGGGGCTCTGCCTCTGCTGGGTGCTCTCTGATCCCTGCTGCCATCCCTTCAATTCAGCTTTTCCTAAATGAACGTGGGGACACAGGGGCTGTCAGCACTTTTGGACAATAAACCAACTGAGGAGGTGATCCCCATGGATTTGGGGAGCTCTTTGTGCTCAGGAAAGGGCTGGGAACGTGTCAGGCACAGGGATGAAAGGAGGGGAAATCTGAAGCCTGGGGGAACAGAGGTGATGTCCTCCTGGCACCCAGGCTGCTGAGCCAGCACCCACTTGTCTGTGGCCTCAGTGCTGGTTTGTACTGGGAGCACTGGGTCTATCTGGCATCTGGACTTAGAACCACAGGTTGGTTTGGGAGGGGAGGGTGTGGATCATGGAGTCCCAGACTGGTTTGGGGAAGGAGGGACCCTAAAGGTCACCTAATTCCACCCCCTGCCATGGTCAGGGACCCCTCCCCCAGCCCAGGGGGCTCCAAGCCCCATCCAACCTGGGCTGAGACACTGCCAGGGATGGGGCAGCCACAGCTTCCTTGGGCAACCTGGGCAACCAGGGGCTCAGCACCCTCACCCCAAGGAATTTCTCCCTCCCATCTCAGCCCCAGCTCCCCTCTCCCAGCTCCAAACCCTTCCCCCTTGTCCTATCCCACTCCAGCCCAGCCAGGACATCACCTTATTCCAGGCCACCACTAACCCATGTCCCACACCTGAGAATCACAGAATGCTCATGGCTGGAAAGGACCTCTGAGATCACCAAGTCCAACCAAACAATTTCTCCCTCCCTCCCTCCCTCCCTGCCCAAGATCTCCTCTCCATCTCCCCTCTCCCAGCTGCAAACCCTTCCCTCTCGCAGGGTCCCATCCCTCCAGGCCCTTGTCCCAAGTCCCTCCCCAGCTTTCCTGGAGCCCCTTCAGGCACTGGAAGGTGCTCTGAGGTCTCCCTGGAGCCTTCTCTTCTCCAGGAGAGGTGGTCCTGGAGGAGGGATGGGTGTTCCCTCTGCTGGGGGGTCAGGAAGCAGTGGGTGGTTTCAATGAGGAGTCCCGATGAGGTTTGGTGATGTTTTTTGGTTTTTTTTTTTCCCCTTGGTGCCTTCCCAAGGGGGGTGGCATTCAGGGGGCAGAGGCAGAGCAGAACTCGTGGGCTTTTCAGGAGCAGTGAGTAATGACAGTGAGACACCTCTCCTTCTCTCTGCTGAGGAGAAAGGGCCCTGGGGCTGTGCTTCATTAGCAGGTGCTGTCTCCAGCAATTTTCTGGATGAGAAGGGAGCTGATGGCACAGCAGGAGGAGGTTGTTTATAGAAACCTGCTCCCCACTGAGTCATTCTCCTGGGTGTGAAATCTCACCCGACTCACACAGCTCCATCCTCACACCCAGCCAAGGATTTCTGCTGCCTGATCCCAGCATCCCCCCATGGGCTCAAACCCTGTCCTGCAGTCCCCAGGGTCAACATTTAGGGCTTGAATCCCTGTTGGGTTCTCATCCTCCTGAGGAGGCTGCTGGGCAACCTCCCCACGCTGGGTGGCAACCAACTTGGGTGTCATTCCCCTTGGGTTTTCTCTCAAGCCAATGTTTGATCTTTCATTTCAACAGCTCTGCCCCCCCCTTGGTGTTTCTCTCCTGCTGTATTTATGTCTGTTGTATTTCTAGGTGGCAGCCTTACCCTTTCCCAGCCCTGCTTTGCCTTCTCCTTGCTTTTCCCCAGCTCATCCCAGCCCTGGTTCAGTTGGATCTTCTCAACTCCATGATCAGAGACCCCGAGCTCCTCAGCCCCACACCCCTTCAGCCCATCAGCACAAAATTTACCACTTTACAATGGATTTTAATTGTTTTCTTTGTGGGAATCCACAGTGAGGCTGCAGAGCAGCTGGGGTGAGGTGCCTGGTACTGAAAATTTGAAATAATTTTCCCTGGTGGCTTGATGGCTCCTTTCCTTCTGGGTCATTTCTGTGTGTCCTGGTGCTGCTTTTTGTCCCAAGGCAGTGGGACCAGAAGGAGCTGTTGGAGCCAGTGCAGAGGAGGCCCTGGAGCTGCTGGGAGGGCTGGAGCAGCTCTGCTCTGGAGCCAGGCTGAGAGAGTTGGGGGTGTTGAGGCTGGAGAAGAGAAGGCTGCAACGGGGAGACCTTAGAGCACCTTCCAGTGCCTGAAGGGGCTCCAGGAAAGCTGGGGAGGGACTTGGGACAAGGGCCTGGAGGGATGGGAGCCTGCGAGGGGGAAGGGTTTGCAGCTGGGAGAGGGGAGATGGAGAGGAGATCTTGGGCAGGGAGGGAGGGAGGGAGGGAGGGAGAAATTGTTTGGTTGGACTTGGTGATCTCAGAGGTCCTTTCCAGCCATGAGCATTCTGTGATTCTCAGGTGTGGGCCATGGGTTAGTGGTGGCCTGGAATAAGGTGATGTCCTGGCTGGGCTGGAGTGGGATAGGACAAGGGGGAAGGGTTTGGAGCTGGGAGAGGGGAGCTGGGGCTGAGATGGGAGGGAGAAATTCCTTGGGGTGAGGGTGCTGAGCCCCTGGTTGCCCAGGTTGCCCAAGGAAGCTGTGGCTGCCCCATCCCTGGCAGTGTCTCAGCCCAGGTTGGATGGGGCTTGGAGCCCCCTGGGCTGGGGGAGGGGTCCCTGACCATGGCAGGGGGTGGAATTAGGTGACCTTTAGGGTCCCACCCAACCCAAATGACTCTGGGACTCAATGAGCAGAGCTCCAGGCTGCAGCTCAGCTGGGTGAGCTTTATTTTCCTTTCCCACCTGAACCATTCCATGATTCTCTGGTGGAAACGTGCCCTGGATCCAGTGTGAGTTGGTGCCCATAGCAGATGTCTCAGTCCCAGCTGAATCCTCTGCCTTCAGGGCAGGACTGGGACCTTTCCCAAGGTCTCTTCTCTGTCTCTTGGCTGACTTCCAACCCTGGAAAAAAACATCCCTAATCAGCAGCTTCCAAGATCAAGTGCTCAGGCATCAGAGCTCCCAGTGTCACAGTGAAGAGCTGGGGTGGTTTGGGGACATCTTGGACAGGGACCATCCCCTCCCTTCAGGGCAGATGCCTGCAAACAGCCTCAGTTTCCCCAGAGTGCTGAGCTGGGTGCAGCTGCTGAGATTTTTTTGTTATTTTTCCTTTCCTAAAGCCACCCTTTTCAGGACAACTGGATGGGTTGAAGTTCTCCCTTCCTCCCCCCCAGCTCTGTCCCCAGCTTTTCAGGAGTACCTTTCAGAATCCAGAGGAGAGCTGGAAAACAGGTTTATTGATTTATTCCTCCTTAATTCTCTCCTGAAGAGCTTCCCAGCCAGCTCTGTTGGGCAGCTGGCACTCCTGGCAGGGAGGGATGGGACCTGGTGCTGTCAGGAAAGGTCTGGGATGGATTTGAGGACTTCCTGGGTTCTCCACTGACATTTCCAAAGCTGTTTTCAGCCCAGTTTGGGAAATGTTGGTGTTTTTGGAGGTGATTTAGTGGTTAAAGTGTTGCAGGACTGATGGTAGGACTCTTATCAACTTGAAGGTGCTTTCCAGCCATGGTGGTTCTGTGTTGTCTGGGCTGTGCTCAACCTGGGAGGATGGGGGCAAAATTTATCTCCTCTTCCCATGTGCTGTACATTAGGGGGTCCCTTGTTGCACCCCTAAATCTCCTTCACCTGGGGCTTGTGGTGAGGTTTGCAGCATCTCCAGGCAGGTGCTTGGTGGCACAGGGTGGTGGCACGTGCCTGCTTGGGGACCCCGTGTCCTGCATGGAGCTGAGCAGCCTGATTTGTCACCCTGAGGATATCCTTAGCCCTGTGTCACCTGCTGGAGGCCACAAATGTTTGCTGGCTTGGAGAGGAATTTTAAGAAGAATCCTTGGAAGTGTTGAAGGCCACGGATGGGGCTTGGAGCAACCTGGGCTGCTGGGAGGTGTCCCTGGGCATGGCAGGGGTGGCACTGGGTGATCTTGAGGGTTCCTTCCAAGCCAACCCATGCAAGGAGCATCTCTCCTGGGAAGGCAGGGATCCCCCAGGGCTTGGGGTTGTTCAGCCTGGAGAAGAGGAGGCTCCCAGGTGAGCTCAGAGCAACCTCCCAATATCTGAAGGGGCTCCAAGAAAGCTGGGGGAGGGCTTTGGACACGGGGGGGTAGGGAGAGGACAAGGGGAATGGGTTAAAACTGGAAGAGGGGAGATTGAGGTTGGAGATGGGGAAGAAATTCTTGAGTTTGAGGGTGGGGAGAGACTGGAACAGGTTGCCCAAGGAAGCTGTGGCTGCCCCATCCCTGGCAGTGTCTCAGCCCAGGTTGGATGGGGCTTGGAGCCCCCTGGGCTGGGGGAGGGGTCCCTGACCATGGCAGGGGGTGGAATGAGGTGACCTTTAGGGTCCCTTCCAACCCAAACCATTCTGTGATTCTATTCTGTGACCTCTGGGGTGACCTTTCTCTTTCTTCTCCCCCAGTTTGTGAAGTTTGCCAACATTGAGGAGGACACCCCCTCCTACCACCGCAGCTACGACTTCTTTGTCTCCCGGTTCAGTGAGATGTGTCACTCCAGCCATGAGGACCCCGACATCCGCACCAAGTGAGTGTCCCAGGGGGGTGTCCCTGACCCCAGAGCTGGGGGGATATTGTCCCTCTGCCCCCCTCCACCCCAAGCTCTGCCTTTCCTGGAGAAGTGCCTCTTCTGGGAGGGTTTGGGTGGTGGCTTTGTGGAGCGGTGGCTCCAGAGGGAGATGGAGGAGCAGAGAGGTTCCCTGGAGATGGGCACCCTGGGGCTGCTCTTCTCTACCCTCTGGTATTTTTCAGGCTTTAAATCTTGCTGGCTGTTGAGAGAATCAGGGAACCTCAGACTGGTTTGGGTGGGAAGGGACCTTAAAACCTACCCAGTGTCCCCCTGCCATGCCCAGGGACCCCTCCCCCAGCCCAGGGGGCTCCAAGCCCCATCCAACCTGGGCTGAGACACTGCCAGGGATGGGGCAGCCACAGCTTCCTTGGGCAACCTGGGCAACCAGGGGCTCAGCACCCTCACCCCAAGCAATTTCTCCCTCCCATCTCCTCTCTTGCCCCAGACAGTGTGGAAACAGCTCACAGACTCACAGCAACATCCTGCTTGGAAAAAACCTTGAAGATCACCAAGTCCAACCCTCCCCCCAGCAGTGCCAAGGCCACCCCTGCCCCATGTCCCTCATCCCCACATCCCCAGGGCTCTGAAACCCCCCCAGGGATGGGGATTTAACCCCTGACAGAAGAGCCAAGGGCACAGGAAGGTTTGCAAGTTTGGAAGGGTTTTAGAGAAAAAAAGAAAAGAGAACCCAAGCAAAAACCCTCTCGCCCTGTTTTCAACAAGAAAAAACAACCCCAAAAGGACCTTTGTGAGATGCTGAGCACACACCGTGCTGTGGTTTCCTTTTTCCCCAAGATATGCAGCATGGCTCAGAGCCAGGTTTCACTTTGGGGCAGAAAACCTTGACCCAACACCCTGATTCCCAGAGGGAAGGAGCATGGGGGGATCAGCCAAGCTTTCTCTCCAGCTTTTTTTGGGGTTGTTCACAGTCCCTGTGGAGTGGGGACAACTCCAGTTACCCACAGCAAAGCCACCCCAGATGGAGCCAGAGGGCTCAGCCTGGAGCATCTCCAAAAGTGCATTTTTTTGTGCAATTACTCATTTCACAAGCCATTAGAGGGCTTGATGAGGTTTGGAGGTGAGCAACACCAGCTCCTGGCTTGGCACAGCCCTCTCCAAGCACAGCACCTTCACTACAGGGGTCAAATCCTGCCTGGGCATGGAAAAACACTTGGAAAAAAAAGCCCTGGAGATGGTGACAACCATCAGGGTTTAATAGAAACCTGCAGATCTGTGACCAGGTGGCTTGGGAAAGCCCCAGCACCACAAACAGCCCCTTTTCCTCTAGGAGCACTGAATTAATTTGCAGATAATTTAGTTTAAAATCATAAAAGAGAAAGGGAAAATAAAGAAAAACCCCAAAAATAGCTTAATTGTATTTCATATCCCTCTGCTGAGCCACCATGTGCCACTGAGCAGTAGTGATTTAGAGCAGAACCCACCCACTGCTGCTGGCCCTGGCTTGGTGGCAGCCCCGGGTGGCTCCTGGGGACCTTGGTGGCACCCAGTGCTGGCAACGCCTCTTCCCTGGGCAGCCAAAAATAAACCCCACGTTTCCCCTCTGCCAGCTGCTGCTGAAAGAAAAGAAAAGGAGAAAAAAAAAAAAAAAAAGGGGAACCTTCTCTATTTCCAGCTTTGCTGGTGTGGGAGGAGGAAACAGCTCGGGGAGAGCAAAGGGAGGGAGCAGGAAGGACACAAACCACGGGGAGCCAGAGGGCTGGGACATGGTGCCCAAAGTTTGTTGTCAAGGAGCTGACACACATGGCCTTCCCAAAAATATGGGGGGGAAACTCCCCAGGAGAACCCCCCATGGAAATGTGAATCTTACCCCCTGGTACTTTGTCCCCCTGCCATGGCCAGGGACCCCTCCCCCAGCCCAGGGGGCTCCAAGCCCCATCCAACCTGGGCTGAGACACTGCCAGGGATGGGGCAGCCACAGCTTCCTTGGGCAACCTGGGCAACCAGGGGCTCAGCACCCTCACCCCAAGCAATTTCTCCCTCCCATCTCAGCCCCAGCTCCCCTCTCCCAGCTCCAAACCCTTCCCCCTTGTCCTATCCCACTCCAGCCCAGCCAGGACATCACCTTATTCCAGGCCACCACTAACCCATGGCCCACACCTGAGAATCACAGAATGCTCATGGCTGGAAAGGACCTCTGAGATCACCAAGTCCAACCAAACAATTTCTCCCTCCCTCCCTCCCTCCCTCCCTGCCCAAGATCTCCTCTCCATCTCCCCTCTCCCAGCTGCAAACCCTTCCCCCTCGCAGGGTCCCATCCCTCCAGGCCCTTGTCCCAAGTCCCTCCCCAGCTTTCCTGGAGCCCCTTCAGGCACTGGAAGGTGCTCTAAGGTCTCCCCGTTGCAGCCTTCTCTTCTCCAGCCTCAACACCCCCAACTCTCTCAGCCTGGCTCCAGAGCAGAGCTGCTCCAGCCCTCCCAGCAGCTCCAGGGCCTCCTCTGCACTGGCTCCAACAGCTCCGTGTCCTTCTGCTGATGGGGACCCCAGGGATGGACACAGCTTTACCCCAGGGGGGTCCTTAGGGGGGTCTCAGATGCCATCCAGCTTTTCATTACATCTTGGTTCTTGCAGGACCAGGAGAGGCTCACAGGATGGGTTTCTTCAGTCAGGCAGTGGTGCTCAGGTCTCATTATTTCCATGTGACATTCTGGGCAGCAGTGATGCTGATTGAATTGTGTTGGAGCCTGGGAGACAGAAAATCTGCAGCTCATATAATTAAAAAAGAGCTCAAACTCAGAGCTTTCCTGGGGCTTTGGTTGTGCTCAGTGCTCCTCCTGCAAGGATTCAATCTCTATTATTGCTTTGATTACACGTGCAGAACGTCTCAGGGACCCCACAGAGCAGGTTATTTCATCCCTTTATTTCTGCAGATAAGCAGGAGGTGACTTTCTGGAGCTGAGGGGCTGGGTTCAGACCTGGGAATCCTTCTGACTCAGGAGATTTTGTACGGATGGCTTTACTGAACAGAGCAGAGTCAGGATCCTGGGGTCTGGAGAGGATCCAGGTGTCAAAAAGCACTGAGGCATCCTTAGCATCCACCATCCCTCTGAGTACCTCAGCTGGGAATGGAGGAAAGGGGGAAAAACTTCCAGGAATAATATATTTGGAGAACAAAGATCTCCCAGCTCAAAAAAAAAAAAAAATCCTTGGGAGTAACCAGGCTGCTGGTGCCACCTCTTCATCTCAGTTTGTGGTTACTGTGGGGATGTGAGGGAGAAATTGCTTGGGGTGAGGGTGCTGAGCCCCTGGTTGCCCAGGTTGCCCAAGGAAGCTGTGGCTGCCCCATCCCTGGCAGTGTCTCAGCCCAGGTTGGATGGGGCTTGGAGCCCCCTGGGCTGGGGGAGGGGTCCCTGGCCATGGTTTGGGTTGGATCTCGATGATCTTTAGGGTCCCTTCCCACCCAAACCAGGCTGGGATTCTGTGACTGTGCTTAACCCTGCTGGACCTGCTGGTGCCACCAGAGTGAGGGATGCTCTCTGGTTTTATCCTGTCTCAGTGCCCAGGTTTTCACCACAGGTTTCAGGGCTACAGGGCAAGAAACCCAACCCTGCCCTGGAGGCCGGGCTGGGTATCAGCAGGGGGAGGGAATTTTCCTCCTTGGCTTCTGGAGGTGCCCACTGCAAGCCCTGAGGTGTGAGGCTGATCCATGGTAAAGGGAGTGCAAGCAGATCCAGTCCTTTCCACTGGACTTTGGCCATTCCAGCTCTTTTCCCACGTGGCCAGGGTGATGGATGGGCCGTGGAGCCACAGCCCCTGGGGCCCTGGGCTCCCACACACCTCCCGTGGCCACCCTGCAGCCCACAGCAGCTCCCACACATGGTAGGACCACCCCATGCCAGACCCTGTCCCCAACACCAGTGACCCAGCCAAGCCAAGGTGCTGCCCTGGGCCTTGGCTGGGGACAAGGACAAAGCTCCCAGTGACCTTGGCTGAGGAGGACAAGGAGGTGCTGGCACCAGGACACCACAGATCTCCCCCTCCTGGTGTCCCTGCCCGTGGCAGGGGTGGCACTGGATGAGCTTTGAGGTCCTTCCCACCCAAACCACTCTGGGGTTCCCTAAATGCCCCCCAGGGTTTGCTCTGCAGATAAATAACATTTTGGTGTCACTTGTACCCCAGGATCCGGATGTCTGGGATCAAGGGTCTGCAAGGAGTGGTGAGGAAGACAGTGAATGATGAGCTGCAGGCCAACATCTGGGACCCCCAGCACATGGATAAAATTGTCCCCTCCCTGCTCTTCAACCTCCAGCACGTTGAAGAGGCTGAAAGGTGAGTCCTCACCTCTGCCATGTCCCACTAGTTCCACCAGCAGCTTCCAAACCCCCGGGGCTCTTTCTGGGATTGTTGTGCAGGGCTGAGGTGTTTCTGTCCTGGTCCTCTCAAAGCAGGACTTGTCTGGAGCCCAGGTCTGACCAGGAGCTGTGGGTGCTGATCCTGGAGCAGAGGAGGCTGAGGGGAGACCTTGTGGCTCTCTGCAAGCCCCTGAGAGGAGGTTGGAGCCAGGGGGGGTCGGGCTCTGCTCCCAAGGAACAAGGGATGGGAGAAGAGGAACTTTTGGCACAAGTCAAGTGGTGCCAGGGGAGGTTTAGTTTGGAGCTGGGGAAGAATTTCTCCCTGGAAAGGGTTGTCAGGGCCTGGCCCAGGCTGCCCAGGGCAGGGCTGGAGTCCCCATCATGCCTGGAGGGGTTTCAGAGAAAGCCCTGGGGATGTGGGGATGAGGGACATGGGGCAGGGGTGGCCCTGGCACTGCTGGGGAAGGGTTGGACCTGATGATCTTCAAGGTTTTTTCCAACCAGAACAATTCCATGGTTCTCTGGGCTGTGTTCAAGGTGGTTTGTGCCAGGCCCTGACTGCTTTGCTCTCCCTCCCCAGGAGGACATCACATCCTCTTTCCTCACCCAGAACACCCTTCCTCCTCCAGCCTTGATCCCTGGGGTCATCCTCCCAGTCCCAGGGATGTGGGTCCTGTCCCTGCTGCCTGGGACAACCTCTCACTGCCATGTTTCTTCCCCTCTCTACCATCCCCCTCCCCTGCTGCTGTCTCCTCTGGCTCCAACCCCCCCAGATTGGCTGCTGGGATGGAGATGTGACCCCCAGGGTGATGCTGGGGTGACCTGGTCCAAGGAGATGCCACCACCCTTCTTCTCCAGCCCATCCTGCCTGGGGTTCTACTCCTTTTTCTCCCCCTGCAGCACTTCAGGAGGTGCTGGGTTTGGGTTCTCCTCACTCTCCTCTCTTTGGCAGCCGCTCCCCTTCCCCTCTGGAAGCCACTGAGAAGGAGAAGGAAAGTCCCACAGAGCTGGCAGAGAGGTGCCTGAGGGAGCTGCTGGGTCGAGCAGCCTATGGAAACATCAAGAATGCCATCAAACCCGTCCTCATGTGAGTCCTGCAGCCCTCTGGGTTGGTGGCACGAGGGAAACTGAGGCACGGGGAAGCAGCACAGAGCTGGGGGTGAAGGGTGTGGGCTCCTCTCAGTGCTGGAGCTGGGGGATGGAATCCAGGCTGAGCTCTTGGGTTTGGGATGCAGGGAGGAAGATGGCAAAGGATCAACCCCAACAACCCTGTGCTGGGTGCTGGTGAGGTGCTCCTCAAATCCTGGGGTCAGTTCTGGGCCCCTCAGGAGCAGAAGGAGATTGAGGGGCTGGAGAGTGTCCAGAGAAGGGAATGGAGCTGGGGAAGGGGCTGGAGAAGATGGAGAAGGGGATGGAGAACAAAGAGAAGGTTTTGGAGAACAAGGAGAAGGGGATAGAGAACATGGAGAAGGTCTGGAGAACAAGGAGAAGGGTGTGGAGAAGATGAAGGGTCTGGAGAATAAGAAGAGTGTGGAGAAGATGGAAAGGGGTCTGGAGAAGAAGGAAAAGGGTTTGGAGAGTGAGGAGGGGGGTCTGGAGAAGATGGAGAAGGGGCTGGAGAAGTTGTGAGGAGCATCTGAGGGAGCTGTGGGTGCTGATCCTGGAGCAGAGGAGGCTGAGGGGAGACCTTGTGGCTCTCTGCAAGCCCCTGAGAGGAGGTTGGAGCCAGGGGGGGTCGGGCTCTGCTCCCAAGGAACAAGGGATGGGAGAAGAGGAACTTTTGGCACAAGTCAAGTGGCGCCAGGGGAGGTTTAGGTTGGAGCTGGGGAAGAATTTCTCCCTGGAAAGGGTTGTCAGGGCCTGGCCCAGGCTGCCCAGGGCAGGGCTGGAGTCCCCATCATGCCTGGAGGGGTTTCAGAGAAAGCCCTGGGGATGTGGGGATGAGGGACATGGGGTGGGGGTGCTGGGGAAGAGTTGGACTGGATGATCTCAAAGTTTTTTTCCAACCAGAACAATTCCATGAGAGTTCTGTGGGCACAGATGGGTGCAGCTGAGAAAAGTAATTTTGGAGAGGAGTTTGTGTCCCTGCCCTGCCTGCAGTGTTTGCTCCCTGCTGCTTTTGGCCATTCCTGGGGCTTGGTGCTGCTCTGCACCCCTGCAGATGTTTTGGGGACCCACACTCACCTTCCTCTCCCTTTCCATCTCTTCCCCAGCCACCTGGATAACCACTCACTCTGGGAACCCAAGATCTTTGCCACTTGCTGCTTCAGGATCATCATGTACTCGATCCAGGTGGGGACCTGGTGGGGATCTGCCTGGTGGCACCAGTTTAGGACACATTCACCTCTTTGGGAAGCACCAGTGTCTGCTCCACGGCTGGGCTGGGGCAGAGCAGCATCCTGGGGATGAGCTCAGCCACCAAAACGGGCTGGGATGGGGATGGGGAAGTGTCTGGGTGCCAGCCACGTGTGTTTTGGGGTGCTGGGATAGCAGCACCCAATCCAAGCAGTATCCTAGGACCTCAGCCAACCTCATCCCACCACCCCAACCAACCACTATGCCCCCTACCACCCCAACCAACCACTCCCCTACCACCCCAACCAACCACTCCCCTACCACCCCAATCAACCACTACCCCATTCCAACCCCATTCCAACCTAAACCAGGCTGTGATCCCACGATTCCCATCTCACTGGGAGCCATAAAAATGGAGTTTAGGTAAACCCCAAAGTGATGGGTGAAGGTCCAGCCTGTCTTTTTCTCCGTGGATCTCTTTCTCTCAAGGAAACTCTTGTTCCCTGAGCATGATCCCTGCTCCCACTCTGCTGGGAATGTCCCAGAGCTGCAGCACCTCAGGGAATTCTCTTGGCTTTTGGACTTGACCAAGCCACAGCTTTGCTTGAAGAAGTTTTACACTGAAATCAGCTCTCCACCCCGGGTCTTATTCCTTATTTTTAGTCCTGTAAACCTCCTAACACCCTTTACACCACTCCTGGATTCTCTAAACTCCTGTTAATGCATCTTGGAAGTGGAAGGGCACCCTAAATCCACAGGGCACCTTTGGAAGTGTGGTCATCTTTGGCAAACCCTGGCAAAAAACTCTAAATCCCCAGGATGAATTGCCACCATTTCCTTAGATCTGTCCAGCTCTTTAGATCTTTATTCCTGGGGAAAAACACTCAGAGCTGTTGCTATAAACCAAGCTTCACCCAGGTGATTCCTCTCGTGCCACACCTGGAATTGTCCTGGAAAAAACCAGGAGGATTCGATCCCCGGTAGCTTTGTGGCTTCCAGAAACAGGTCACCACCTGAGGACTCCAGCCTTCCTCCTGATGTTGGTGTTCTCCTTCCAGCCTCAGCATTCCCATCTGGTCATCCAGCAGCTCCTGGGACACCTGGATGCCAACAGCAAGAGTGCAGCCACGGTGCGGGCGGGCATCGTCGAGGTCCTCTCGGAGGCAGCTGTGATTGCTGCCTCTGGATCTGTTGGTGAGTGGGGAAATTTCTCCTCTCCATCCATCCCTTCAGCCTTCTGGGGGGTGGGATGAGGTGCTGAAGGTCTGAGCCAGGTTCTAGGAGTGATCTAAGAGGTACTGAAGATCTGAGCAAAGTTCTGGGAGTGACCCAAGGGATGCTGAAGGTCTGAGTGAGGTTCTAGGGGTGACCCAAGAGGTGCTGAAGGTCTGAGTGAGGTTCTAGGGGTGACCCAAGGGGTGCTGAAGGTCTGAGTGAGGTTCTAGGGGTGACCCAAGGGGTGCTGAAGGTCTGAGTGAGGTTCTAGGGGTGACCCAAATGGTACTGAAGGTCTGAGTGAGGTTCTAGGGGTGACCCAAGAGGTGCTGAAGGTCTGAGCAAAGTTCTAGGAGTGACCCAAGGGGTGCTGAAGGTCTGAGTGAGGTTCTAGGAGTGACCCAAGGGGTGCTGAAGGTCTGAGTGAGGTTCTAGGAGTGACCCAAGGGGTGCTGAAGGTCTGAGCAAAGTTCTAGGGGTGACCCAAGGGGTGCTGAAAGTCTGAGTGAGGATCCAGGAGTGGACCAAGGGGTGCTAAAAGTCTGAGTGAGGTTCTAGGAGTGACCCAAGAGATGCTGAATGTCTGAGTGAGGTTCTAGGGGTGACCCAAGGGGTGCTGAAGGTCTGAGTGAGGTTCTAGGAGTGACCCAAGAGGTGCTGAAGGTCTGAGTGAGGTTCTAGGGGTGACCCAAGGGGTGCTGAATGTCTGAGTGAGGTTCTAGGGGTGACCCAAGAGGTGCTGAAGGTCTGAGTGAGGTTCTAGGGGTGACCCAAGAGGTGCTGAAGGTGTGAGCAAAGTTCTAAGAGTGATCTAAGAGGTGCTGAAGGTCTGAGTGAGGTTCTAGGGGTGACCCAAAGGGTGCTGAAAGTCTGAGTGAGGTTCTAGGAGTGACCCAAGAGGTGCTGAAGGTCTGAGTGAGGTTCTAGGAGTGACCCAAGAGGTGCTGAAGGTCTGAGTGAGGTTCTAGGAGTGACCCAAGAGGTGCTGAAGGTCTGAGTGAGGTTCTAGGAGTGACCCAAGGGGTGAGATGTGGTGATGGGGCCTCGAGCACCCAGGGGTGCTGAGCAGCTGTCCTGTGCTGTTTTGGTGCTCCCCAAACTTCTGTGTCTCTCCCCTCTGACCCCCCCAGGTCCCACGGTGCTGGAGGTGTTCAACACCCTCCTGAGACAGCTGAGGCTCAGCATTGACTATGCCCTGACTGGGAGCTATGACTGTGGGGCTGGTGTCAGCACCAAGATCATCAAGGAGCACGAGGAGACCATGTTCCAGGAAGCTGTCATCAAAACCATAGGTGGGATGCCACAGGATCGTGGGATCCCAGACTGCTGTGGGTGGGAAAACACCAAAGTTCCTCCAGTGCCCCCCCTGCCATGGCCAATCAAACCCTGTGGTGCTGGGAGGAAAATCTCTGCCGTGAGCTGGAAGGAGGAGGAGGAGGAAAGTCTTGTGGGATGGGGAGGGATAAAACTCCTGCAGTGACAGCAGAGGGGACTTCAGACAATCCCAGACTGGTTTGGGTGGGAAGGGACCCTAAAGGTCACCTCATTCCCCCCCCTGCATGGTCAGGGACCCCTCCCCCAGCCCAGGGGGCTCCAAGCCCCATCCAACCTGGGCTGAGACACTGCCAGGGATGGGGCAGCCACAGCTTCCTTGGGCAACCTGGGCAACCAGGGGCTCAGCACCCTCAGAGTGAGGGATTTCCTCCCAATATTTGACTTAAATCTCCCCTCTTCCATTTTAAAGCCATCACCCCTTGTCCTCTTGCTACAAGCCCTTGTAAGAATTCCCTCTCCAGCTTTCTTGTTTGGAAAAGTCCCCCTGTTTTAGTTGGAAAAGAGCTTTTAGAGAATCCAACCATGAACATTAACTCCAAGCAAAGGCCCCCATGGATCACCTAAAGGTGCCAAGCTGCCTGCAGGTCCTGGATCCTGGGGTGCTGAACCCCATGAGGGTCCATCAGCCAGCTTGGAGTGGTGGTGGTGGACAACCCTCATGGTCCTGGATCCTCCTGGTGCTGGTGGGTTGCTCCTCACACCTCCCTCTTTTCCCCACAGGGTCTTTCTCCAGCACTCTGCCCACCTACCAGCAGTCTGAGGTGATGGTCTTCATCATGAACAAGCTGCCATTGCCCTCCCTGCAGCAATCCATTGAGGCTGGCAAAGCTGGGTGAGAACTGAGGCCTTCCTCCCTCCATCCCCATCCTTCTCCCCCCTTGAATTCTCCCATCTGCTGGGCTCTCAGGCTTTGAACAAGGAGCTGAAAGTTCTGGGGATCTCCTGAAAATGTTCCCACCTTGAGGTGGCCCTTGGGGACAGAGTAGGGTGGGGGGTTGTTAGCAGAAAGGCCAAGAACTTCCACCAAAGAGGAAGGGAAGCTGAGGAATGGATGAGGCAACCAGGACCCCCTTGAAGCACCTGAGCACCAAGAGGGATTGGGGTTTCCAGGTGCTGCAGCTTCAAGGGGGTCCTGGTTGCCTCAAAACCTGGGGTTTCTTCAGGTTCCTGCTGAGAGGTTCAGCTCTCAGAACCTTGGTCCTGGGCTGTCACCCCAGTTGAGCCAGGAGCTCAAAATAAGATCATAGGATCCCAGACTGGTTTGGGTTGGAAGGGACCTCAAAGATCATCAAGATCCAACCCCCTGGATGGGCAGGGACACCTCCCCCAGCCCAGGGTGCTCCAAGCTAATTCCTTGATAAACAGGTCAGTCTTATGTATTCTAAACCCATGTGTATTCTAAGACCTCACTGAAGGAATTACACCTCTTCATCTGGAGTCTATTTATTTAAAGAAGAACTAATACAAAATATAAAATCAGCAGAGTAGTCTCTGCAACTGGGCACAGGGAGATATTTTATTTTATAGGTGGTTTCATTTACATTGAACTTTTGAAATATCAGCTCTTTTCCTTGGCTGAGACACTGCCAGGGATGGGGCAGCCACAGCTTCCTTGGGCAACCTGTTCCAGACTCTCCCCACCCTCAAATTCAAGAATTTCTTCCTCATCTCCAACCTCAATCTCCCCTCTTCCAGTTTTAACCCATTTCCCTTGTCCTCTCCCTACCCCCCCGTGTCCAAAGCCCTCCCCCAGCTTTCTTGGAGCCCCTTCAGATATTGGGAGGTTGCTCTGAGCTCACCTGGGAGCCTCCTCTTCTCCAGGCTGAACAACCCCAAGCCCTCAGCCTGGCTTCCCAGGGAGGTGCTCAGCCCTCTGAGCATTTGAGTGGCTCTGCTCTGGACACCTTCCAGGAGCTCTGTGTCCTTCTGCTCTTGGGGACTCCAGAACTGGACACACAACTCCAGGTGGGGTCTCAGCAGAGCAGAGCAGAGGGGGAGAATCCCCTCCCTCGACCCCTGTCTGTGCTTCTTTTGCTGCAGCCCAGGACATGGTTGGGTTCTGGGCTCCAAGCACAAACCAAACTCCAGGGAATGACTTGAGGTGTCCCAGGGCAGTGAGGTGACCCATGGCTCCCCTTGGGTTTGGTGGCACTGGTTTGCTCATCACTTCCTCCCCCTCCTTTGCTGCTGCCTCTGGGCTTTTTTGAGCACCCAAGAGGAGAAGGCATTTAGAGCCAGCAGTGGAGGAAGGGAAGCCACCCAAACAACACCAAATCGTGGTGGAGAAACGTGGGAAGAGACCACAAGAGCTATTTGGGGAGAGGCTACCAGCACCGGAACGTGTTGGGAAAGGAGCAACCAGATTTTCCTGCTAAATTTATCTTCCCAGCATGGTCAGGCTCTGCCCACGGGGCTCCCATGGGAGGGAGACGGTGCTGGCTGAGAGGAGGACACATTCTGCTCCTCCTGATGCTGGGTCCTGCTGGGAGACAGCCCTGGTGCTGGGGGAGCTTGGGTGGGGTCCTGCTGCAGGGAGCAGAATGAGGGGGGTGGTCCCCAGGGGCTCCTTGGTACCAGGGTGTTTGTCACTGCTCCTTTCTCAGGCTCCTGGGATTTCACAGGAAGCTGAAGAGGAGGCAGCAGTGTGCCCAGGTGGCCAAGAAGGCCAATGGCATCCTGGGCTGTGTCAGGAAGAGCGTGGCCAGCAGGTCCAGGGAAGGGATTCTGCCCCTGTGCTCAGCCCTGGGGAGGCCACAGCTTGAGTCCTGTGTCCAGTTCTGGGCCCCTCAGCTCAGGAAGGAGATTGAGGTGCTGGAGCAGGTCCAGAGAAGAGCAAGGAGGCTGTGAAGGGATCCAGCACAAGTGCTGTGAGGAAGGGCTGAGGGAGCTGGGGGTGTTGAGGCTGGAGAAGAGGAGGCTCAGGGGAGACCTCATCACTCTCTCCAACTCCCTGAAAGGAGGTTGGAGCCAGGGGGGGGTTGGGCTCTTTTCCCAGGCAACTCTCAGCAAGACAAGAGGGCACAAGAGGTCTCAAGTTGTGCCAGGGGAGGTTTAGGTTGGACATTAGAAAGAATTTCTTTCTGGAGAGGGTGCTCAGGCATTGGAATGGGCTGCCCAGGGAAGGGGTGGATTCTCCATCCCTGGAGATATTTCAAAAGAGCCTGGATGTGGCACTCAGTGCCATGGGCTGGGAACCACGGGGGGAGTGGAGCAAGGGTTGGACTTGAGGAGCTCTGAGGTCCCTTCCAACCCAGCCCATTCTGGGATTCTATGATTCCTCCAGGAGAGTTTCTCAGATGGGGCTGCCCTGGGTGCAGGGGGAGTAGGAGCTGCAGCCTGGAGCTCTGCTTATTGAGTCCCAGAGTGGGTTGGGTGGGAAAGGACCTCAAAGCTTATCCAGTTCCAACCTCCCTGCCATGGTCAGGGACCCCTCCCCCAGCCCAGGGGGCTCCAAGCCCCATCCAACCTGGGCTGAGACACTGCCAGGGATGGGGCAGCCACAGCTTCCTTGGGCAACCTGGGCAACCAGGGGCTCAGCACCCTCACCCCAAGCAATTTCTCCCTCCCATCTCAGCCCCAGCTCCCCTCTCCCAGCTCCAAACCCTTCCCCCTTGTCCTATCCCACTCCAGCCCAGCCAGGACATCACCTTATTCCAGGCCACCACTAACCCATGGCCCACACCTGAGAATCACAGAATGCTCATGGCTGGAAAGGACCTCTGAGATCACCAAGTCCAACCAAACAATTTCTCCCTCCCTCCCTCCCTGCCCAAGATCTCCTCTCCATCTCCCCTCTCCCAGCTGCAAACCCTTCCCCCTCGCAGGGTCCCATCCCTCCAGGCCCTTGTCCCAAGTCCCTCCCCAGCTTTCCTGGAGCCCCTTCAGGCACTGGAAGGTGCTCTAAGGTCTCCCCGTTGCAGCCTTCTCTTCTCCAGCCTCAACACCCCCAACTCTCTCAGCCTGGCTCCAGAGCAGAGCTGCTCCAGCCCTCCCAGCAGCTCTGGAGCTTCCAGGGATGCTGCTCTCTGCAGTGTAGTTCAGTCCCTGGACAGGAACATGCATGTCCCATGCCATGGGACAGCCTGGAGATCCCTTGGGAGGTCCCTATGTCCATCCCAGAGGCAGCCAGGAGAGCTTTCAGACAGCAGAAAATTCAAGATTTCTTCTGTTTTTTTACTCTGGTGGCTTTGCAAGAAGTGAGATGGAGGTGAGGAGCAGGGTCACCTCCATGGCCATGGGGGCTTGGGCTTCATCTTGCCCTCTTTCAGCTGTTGGAAAGTGAGGAGTTTATTCAGAGCCAGTGTCTGGTGTCCCTTGGGAGTTGTGGAATGGGAACATCCAGGGGTTGGTTCATCATCCTGAGCTCAGCTTCCTGGAGTCCTGGCAGGATGGATGCAGGCTTGGGTGTCCATCAGGCCTGGAGCTTTGTGTTGGCTCCTCAGTCTGGAGCTCATGTCCTGGAGCCCTTTGCAGCAGTGGTTGGTTGTGGTGGGGACTCAGGATCCCTTTTCCATCCTTGGGGTATGGAAGGATTGTTTTCACTTGGATTTGACCCTTTGTTTCCTCTCTCTCCATCACAGGGAGAACCGGAATCGGCTGACACAGATCATGCTCCTGAAATCCCTGCTCCAGGTAGGAACATCACCAGGAACAGAACCCTCAGGAGATCTGTGGGGTCCTGGCAGACCTGAGCTCAGTGACCTTCTCCTCTCCCCTGGTTTAGGAAGAACCCAAGTTCTGCTTGACCTCTCCTTCCCTCTCCTCTTCCTTGGGGTGTTTTAATCCTCTCCGAGCGTCACTGTCGTGTTGTCCCCTTCTTTCTCTGGATGCTTGGCAGGTCTCTGTGGGCTTCCAGTGCAGTAACATGCTGACAGCACTTCCCAGTGCCTTCCTGGACAGGCTGCTCTCTGCAGCCCTCATGGAGGATCCTGAAATCCGACTCTTTGTCCTGGAGATCCTCATCAGCTTTATCGATCGCCATGGCAACCGGCAGAAGTTCTCCCCCATCAGGTGTGACAGGGCTGGGACCTGCAGAGCTTTGCAGAGCAGGGGTTGTGGGAGGTGGGGGACAGACACAAAACTGCTGAGCTGGAGTAGGAATAAGTCTGGTGGCAGTTCTGGGGGTTTTGGTGCTGTAGGGCAGTGGTTTGTGGAGAGCCCAGTGGGTGGGGGACACCCTTGGTGAGGGGTGATGTGGACATGGGAGCATTGGGACCATCCTGTTGGATGTCACCAGGGTCAGACAGGGGTCCCAGGAGGATATTCAGGAGCCACAAACCTTCTCCAGGGGTTTCACTGACTCCGTGGTACCCCATGGAGAGTCCTGCTGGCCGTTCCTGTTGTCCATGCTGCCTTGCCTTGAAAGAAGTTGACTGTAATCCCAGATGGAAACATCTCCATGGGTTTTCCTGGGGTTCTGCTAATCCCCTTTGCTTGTCTTCTTCTTTCCCAACTTCTCTTTGTGGTCCTGAGCTCCACTGCCTGGACATCCTGTAGTGATTTGCCCCTGGAATAGCTGAATTGTCCAGATGGGTTTTCATAAACCACCTTCAGCTTCCTCCCTCAGTTTCTCCCAGCTGGCTCCTTCCTGGCCTGGGGGAATCTCCTCTCCTCCTTCCCACCTCTGAGTTCTCCTCTTGGCTTTTCCTTGCAGCACCATCAGTGACATCTCCGTCCTGAAGCTGAAAGTGGACAAATGCTCACGCCAAGACACTGTCTTCATGAAGAAGGTAGTGGCAGGGTCTGGGTCTCCTCCTTGTGCAGACCAGCCTGAGGCCTGTGCCTCAGTTTCCCCGGTGCACCACGATGCCTCTAAACCTGGGGAGATCCCCTGGGAAAAGCCAGAGGGCTTCCAACTCCAGCAAGCTTCAGTCTCCATCAACCTTGGAGTTGATGGAGCCCTGCTGGACTCTTGAAGCCACCATTTGCCCCCAGGAAGGAGCACCCCAGGGCGTGGTGGCACCCCAAAAGCTATTTATCCCATAGCTTTTGAAGCCTGAAGGTCCCTTTGTTGCTCCTTTGCTGCTTTTCTTTCTCCACGTGGGTGACAAAGGATGTTGAGGAGGTGACCACCTCTCTCTTGTGTCCCTCCCAGCACGGGCAGCACCTCTACAGACACATCTACCTGATCTGCAAGGAGGAGGACAACGTGCAGGCTCACTACGAGGCTCTCTACAGCTTGCTGATGCTCATCAGCATCGAGCTGGCCAACGAGGAGGTGGTGGTGGATCTCATCCGACTGGTGCTGGCAGTGCAGGTGGGCAGGGGGCAGCTGGGTGGGCTCCTGGTGCTCAGCACCCTGGGGTGGGCAGGTTGGGATGAGATGGGATGGGCTCTGGGAAGGAGGTTTTGGGGAGGTGGGGTTTGTGGGGAATGGGGAGGCAAAGTGCTCCCACTGCTCTGAGCTTCTCCCACCACAGTGGGGAGAAAACCAAGCAGGGCCCTGGAGCTGCTGGGAGGGCTGGAGCAGCTCTGCTCTGGAGCCAGGCTGAGAGAGTTGGGGGTGTTGAGGCTGGAGAAGAGAAGGCTGCAACGGGGAGACCTTAGAGCACCTTCCAGTGCCTGAAGGGGCTCCAGGAAAGCTGGGGAGGGACTTGGGACAAGGGCCTGGAGGGATGGGAGCCTGCGAGGGGGAAGGGTTTGCAGCTGGGAGAGGGGAGATGGAGAGGAGATCTTGGGCAGGGAGGGAGGGAGGGAGGGAGGGAGGGAGGGAGGGAGGGAGGGAGGGAGAAATTGTTTGGTTGGACTTGGTGATCTCAGAGGTCCTTTCCAGCCATGAGCATTCTGTGATTCTCAGGTGTGGGACATGGGTTAGTGGTGGCCTGGAATAAGGTGATGTCCTGGCTGGGCTGGAGTGGGATAGGACAAGGGGGAAGGGTTTGGAGCTGGGAGAGGGGAGCTGGGGCTGAGATGTGAGGGAGAAATTGCTTGGGGTGAGGGTGCTGAGCCCCTGGTTGCCCAGGTTGCCCAAGGAAGCTGTGGCTGCCCCATCCCTGGCAGTGTCTCAGCCCAGGTTGGATGGGGCTTGGAGCCCCCTGGGCTGGGGGAGGTGATGATTTTGGCATTTGATGATCTTTAAGGTCCCTTCCCACCCAAACCCTTCCATGATTTGACGAAACCCTGCTTGTTCCCCTATCATCTCTGAAATGCTGCAGACCCCCAGCTCCACAAGCTGAGCTGTTTGGAGGGCAGGTGATGCAATGGGGTGGATGGAGACATTTCCAGAGCCTTGCCCATCCTTTTTTCCTGGGGTTGTGTCTCTCTTGCAGGAGATGGCTCAGATCAATGAGGACAACCTCACCCCCTACAACCGCTGTGCCCTCCTTGCCCTGGGGGCAGCTTACCTCAACCTCATCAGCCAGCTCATCACTGTACCCACCTTCTGCCAGCACATCCATGAGGTCAGAGGGAAGGGATGGGCATGGGGATGGGGATGGAGCCTTCCTCAGGGCACCCCTGGCATCAGCTCTCCCAGCCACCTTTAGGGTTTCAGCTTGGCTCCTTGCTTGGCTTCTGCAGGTCATCCAGATGCGACAGAAGGAAGCTCCTTACCTGCTCCCTGAAGAGGTCTTTGTGGAGAAACCCACGTAAGAGGCTGGAGAATCCCTTCATCCCCACCACCTGCTCCTCAGGGATTGGGATCCATAATGTTGTGGGTGGTGATGAGTTTATAAGTCCTGCACTTGCCTGGGCTTGTCTCATCCCCACATCCCCAGGGCTTTCTCTGAAACCCCTCCAGGCATGATGGGGACTCCAGCCCTGCCCTGGGCAGCCTGGGCCAGGCCCTGACAACCCTTTCCAGGGAGAAATTCTTCCCCAGCTCCAACCTAAACCTCCCCTGGCACCACTTGACTTGTGCCAAAAGTTCCTCTTCTCCCATCCCTTGTTCCTTGGGAGCAGAGCCCGACCCCCCCTGGCTCCAACCTCCTCTCAGGGGCTTGCAGAGAGCCACAAGGTCTCCCCTCAGCCTCCTCTGCTCCAGGATCAGCACCCACAGCTCCCTCAGATGCTCCTCACAACTTCTCCAGCCCCTTCTCCATCTTCTCCAGACCCTCCTTGTTCTCCAGATCCCTTTCCATCTTCTCCACACCCTTCTTCTTATTCTCCAGACCCTTCATCTTCTCCGCACCCTTCTCCATGTTCTCCAGACCCTTCTCCTTACTCTGTAGACCCTTCTCCATCTTCTCCAGCCCCTCCTCCTCACTCTCCAAACCCTTTTCCTTGTTCTCCAGACCCCTTTCCATCTTCTCCACACCCTTCTTACTCTCCAAACCCTTCTCCATCTTCTCCAGACCCTTCTCCTTACTCTCCAGACCTTCTCCATCTTCTCCATCCCTTCTTTATGTTCTCCAGACCTTTTCCATGTTCTCCAGACCCTCCTCTTTCCTCTCTCTCCCCATCTCCATGTTCTCCAGCCCCTTCTCCATCTTCTCCAGCCCCTTCCCCAGCTCCATTCCCTTCTCTGGACACTCTCCAGCCCCTCAATCTCCTTCTGCTCCTGAGGGGCCCAGAACTGACCCCAGGATTGGGGGTGCAGCCTCAGCAGTGCCCAGCACATGGATGGTCCCTGCCCTGCTCCTGCTGATCCCACCCAAACCAGTTTGGGGTTCCAGGATGCTGGTGGCCTTCTTGGTAGATCTCATATGTCACCCCACTGCTCTGCTGTGCCACCACCTCGAGGTCACCTGCTGAGCATCCTCAGCCCAGTGCTGGCTGAACTGTCCCCTTCCTGCTGGCAGAGTTGATCTGGGTCACATTTCATGGTGGGGTCCCTTACAGGGACATTCCCTGGGGCACCCTGGTCCTCCCTGAACACATCTGTATCCTCTGAGATGGGTCAAGGACCCTTCTGAGGTTCTGGCTTTGTACCCAGGTGTGCTGTGGGAGCTCTCTGGCTCTCTGTTTCTGACCCAAAGGGACTGGAAGCCCCGGATCCTCCAGCAGGATTGGTGCTGCCCTCTCCAATGGTTTTCCCTTCATCTCCACAGGCTGAGCCATACCCTTGACAGCCTCAGCTCAGAGGTCTTCTTCTGGCAGAGCAAGATCAGTGAGGTGCTGGGTGGCAGTGGGTACAACTCAGACAGGCTGAGCACCCCCTACATCCCCCAGCTGACAGGTAAAGACCCTGCAGAAACCCATCCCTGGCTCTGCACCATGATGGGGGGGGGGATGTTGGTAGAACCATGGAACCCCAGAGTGGTTTGGGTGGGAAGGGACCTCAAAGCCCACCCAGTGCCACCCCTGCATGGTCAGGGACCCCTCCCCCAGCCCAGGGTGCTCCAAGCCCCATCCAACCTGGGCTGAGACACTGCCAGGGAGGTGCCTCCTTCAGAGGTGTAGCCTTGGGGAAATTGAGACATAAAGCAGTGAAGTGGGGAAACTGAGGCACAGAGGAGTGAATTGGAAGCTTCCTGGGTTTGCCACGTGCTTGTTTGGCTGGAGGGAGCCATGAGACACTTTGGGCCTGGCTCAGTCCTCAGTTCTGCTGCTTTGGGTGAATTTCAGGAGAGCTGGGGAGGGACTTGGGACAAGGGCCTGGAGGGATGGGAGCCTGCGAGGGGGAAGGGTTTGCAGCTGGGAGAGGGGAGATGGAGAGGAGATCTTGGGCAGGGAGGGAGGGAGGGAGGGAGAAATTGTTTGGTTGGACTTGGTGATCTCAGAGGTCCTTTCCAGCCATGAGCATTCTGTGATTCTCAGGTGTGGGCCATGGGTTAGTGGTGGCCTGGAATAAGGTGATGTCCTGGCTGGGCTGGAGTGGGATAGGACAAGGGGGAAGGGTTTGGAGGTGGGAGAGGGGAGCTGGGGCTGAGATGGGAGGGAGAAATTGCTTGGGGTGAGGGTGCTGAGCCCCTGGTTGCCCAGGTTGCCCAAGGAAGCTGTGGCTGCCCCATCCCTGGCAGTGTCTCAGCCCAGGTTGGATGGGGCTTGGAGCCCCCAGGCTGGGGGAGGGGTCCCTGACCATGGCAGGGGGTGGATCTCCATGATCTTTAAGGTCTCTTCCCACCCAAACCAGTTTGGGGCTCCATGAATCTGGTTGAATCCCCTTGTTGGACGTTTAGCCCAGGACTGGGAGCTGGGGCTGTGTTCCCTGGGAGCTGCTTCTGCTCCCCCTGGTGTGAGTGTCATGAGCTCTTCTCCCCTTTTTCCTCCTCCCCAGATGAAGATCGTTTGTCCAAGAGGAAGAGCATTGGTGAAACCATTTCCCTGCAGGTCGAGGTGGAGTCAAGGAACAGTCCTGAGCGGGAGCAGGTACCGTGTGCCCCATCCCCCTTGCCCTTGGCAGCCTGACCACCCCTACTTCACCCTTCTCCAATTCTTCTTTTCCAATGTCTTCATTTCTTCTTCTTTCAACCCTTCCCAATTATTTATCCTATCTGCATCTTGGAGCCTTTGGGGAGCTGGAAAAAACCCCAAACAACAAACCCCAACCCAAACCGTTTTCAACCACAATTTGCCAGGAAAGCTCCCTGATCTTTCAGGGTGGTGTTTTGGTGCAAGGACACTCCCAGGGACACCAGTTAGAGGTTGCTGTGGTCCCAGAAGGGTGTCCTGGGCTGGTGTGTTGAGCATCACCTCCTTCTCTCCATCCTCTAGCGAGCCCCAGCAGAGGAAATCACCTACGAGACGCTGAAGAAGGCAATAGGTAAGGGAGGGACAGGGCTGGGGAGGGAGAGGTAGAGCCTGCCATGGGGTGGGCAGTGTCACCCAAGAGTCCCTGTGTCCACACCGTGGATGGCTGAGTCCCCAGCACCTCCCTGTGGCACCCTGGTCACAGGGGACCAAACATCTCCAGTGCTCTGCCTGGCCCTTGGGTTGCTCTTGGGGGCTCCGGTTGCAAAGGGGATGTTGGGGAGCTTCTCCTTGGCTTTCTAGTGATGCCCAAATGTCTGGGGTCTGCTGAGGGGCTTGGGGATGTGGCATGGAGTGGTCTTGAGAGCAGTGAAGAGCCATGTCCTGTTTGCTTCAGTAGACAGTGTTGCTGTGGAGGAGCAGGAGAGGGAGAGGAGGCGGCAAGTGGTGGAGAAGTTCCAGAAAGCCCCATTCGAGGAGATCGCTGCCCACTGTGGAGCCAGGGTGAGTTGGGGCTCTGCCACGCTGAATCCCAGACTGCCCTGGGTGGGAAGGGACCCTAAAGATCCTCCAGCCCCCTGCCATGGGTAGGGACACCTCAGGAATCTCCTCTCTTTAACCCTTCCCTCCCCAGCCCCTGCTCACAGCAGCAAATCCTGGCCCCAGGACTCTGCTCCAGCAAAGTGTCCAGACCAGGAGACCTCACCTCAGGGGTACCTGGAGTAGGTTCTGGTGGCTTCACAGAGTCTTAGGCTCATCAGACAGTTTGGGTGGGAAGGGACCTTCAAGGTCACCTCATTCCACCCCCTGCCATGGTCAGGGACCCCTCCCCCAGCCCAGGGGGCTCCAAGCCCCATCCAACCTGGGCTGAGACACTGCCAGGGATGGGGCAGCCACAGCTTCCTTGGGCAACCTGGGCAACCAGGGGCTCAGCACCCTCACCCCAAGCAATTTCTCCCTCCCATCTCAGCCCCAGCTCCCCTCTCCCAGCTCCAAACCCTTCCCCCTTGTCCTATCCCACTCCAGCCCAGCCAGGACATCACCTTATTCCAGGCCACCACTAACCCATGTCCCACACCTGAGAATCACAGAATGCTCATGGCTGGAAAGGACCTCTGAGATCACCAAGTCCAACCAAACAATTTCTCCCTCCCTCCCTCCCTCCCTCCCTGCCCAAGATCTCCTCTCCATCTCCCCTCTCCCAGCTGCAAACCCTTCCCCCTCGCAGGCTCCCATCCCTCCAGGCCCTTGTCCCAAGTCCCTCCCCAGCTTTCCTGGAGCCCCTTCAGGCACTGGAAGGTGCTCTAAGGTCTCCCCGTTGCAGCCTTCTCTTCTCCAGCCTCAACACCCCCAACTCTCTCAGCCTGGCTCCAGAGCAGAGCTGCTCCAGCCCTCCCAGCAGCTCCAGGGCCTCCTCTGGCTCTGCTCCCAACACAAGGCTCTGGATGTTGCCACCCCCCTTTTCCCTTCTGTGGTCACCAGGCTGATTGTCCCCTTGGCATCTCTGTTGTCCCTGGGTGCAGCCTCACTGATCCAATCTCTGTGTGTCTCCTCCAGGCCACACTGCTGCAGAGCAAGCTCAACCAGATCTTTGAGATCACTATAAGGTGAGTTTGGGGCCAAGCACCCTGTGCCAGGCAGGGTGAGTCCCAAAGCTGCCTTTGGGATGATGGGAGCCACGTGGGTCCCCCAGCAAGGTGGGGTTTGGGATGGGGATGGGGCCAAGAAGAGGGGACAAGGATTGCTGGGAGCAGCCTCTGGTTGGTTTGCCCTGGTTCTCTTGCTCTGGTGGCACCTGGAAGGCTGCAGGAAAGTCCATTGTCTGCTCCAGGCTTTGCTTTGTCACCCAATCTGTCTGTGAACCAACTCCTGCATCTCACCAGCAGTGTTCCCCAGGGCTCAGGCTTGGGGATGGCTCTCTCTAAGGTCTTCATCAATGATCTGGATGAGGCCACGGAGTCCAACTCCAACCAGTTTCCAGTTGACACCTGGTTGGGAGGAGTGTGGGTCTGCCTGAGGGTAGGGAGGCTCTGCAGAGGCATCAGGACAGGCTGGATCCATGGGATGAGGCTCTGCAGAGGGATCAGGACAGGATGGATCCATGGGATGAGGCTCTGCAGAGGGATCAGGACAGGCTGGATCCATGGGATGAGACCAATGTTCAAGAAAGTTTAATAAGACAAGAGGAACTTCTGGCACAAGTCAAGTGGTGCCAGGGGAGGTTTAGGTTGGAGCTGGGGAAGAATTTCTCCCTGGAAAGGGTTGTCAGGGCCTGGCCCAGGCTGCCCAGGGCAGGGCTGGAGTCCCCATCATGCCTGGAGGGGTTTCAGAGAAAGCCCTGGGGATGTGGGGATGAGGGACATGGGGTGGGGCTGGGTTGATGGTTGAACCTGCTGATCTTTCAAGTCTTTCCCAACCAACACAATTCCATGATTCTCATCTTTCAGGCCACCACCAAGCCCCTCTGGCACCATCACAGCTGCCTATGGGCAGCCCCAGAACCACTCCATCCCAGTGTATGAGATGAAGTTCCCAGACCTGTGTGTGTACTGAGGATTCCCAGCTGGCCCCAGGGACCTCTTCCTGCAGAGACTGCTGACCCCTCGGGGACCCCATCCTCAGCCAGCACTGCTGGAGACACCCAAACCACCCCAAGAGTCACCACAACCCCCAAGATGGCACCACAAACCCTTCTCCCATGGTTTCTCTTGTGACTTTCTGCCTCTGCAGCCACCACTGGTGGGACAGGAGGCACTGGGGACAGTGACACGGGGGGGGTGGGGTGGTTGCCCTCACCTCCTGCTTCGTTTTTTAGGGGAAGAGGAGAGGTGATGCTCTGGCTCTGGGCAGAGCCCTTTGGGCACCATAAAGCAAACCCATTCCCTGGGGACATCTCTCCCCACATCATGTCTTGGCCACCTCAAGAGCCTTTGGCAAGGGGTGGAGCTGAGGGGTTGGAGACCAGAAAAAGCAGGAGGAGGTCTGGGATGCGAAGGGCTGGAGACTTGGGGCAGCCCCAAAACCCAAACCTGTCCATGCTGGTGCTTGAGGCAGGTCCTGGAAGGGTCCTGAATCTTCCCAGGAATTTCCCCTTGGCGTGGTGCCACTTCCTCTGGCCACCTCCTCGTGTCCCCATGTCCCAGCTGGAGGATCTCCCTGGTCATGCACAAGGATGGGCACCATCCCATCCCACTATGGGGTCGTCCAGCAGCCTGGCTGGTCCCAGGTCTCTTGAGAAGATGGATTATTTGGGATAATACACACTTTTTTTTTTTTTTTTTTTTTTTGGGGGGGGGGAGGTGGGAGGGAGGAAGGGGGGCACCCCACAAAAGCCATGTCAGCTCTTGTCATCAAAGGTCCTCAGCAAGGCTGCACTGTGTCCCTACAGCCACCATGCTGGGGATTATTCACACAGTAACCCACTGCTTTCATGGGGTTTTGGGTAGGTTTTTCACAGTTTTGAGGGTTCCTGCCTCGAAGGGAGATTTATTTATTTTATTTTAATTATATTTATTACTTTTTTTTTTTTTTCTTTTTTTAGCAGAACCACTTTGCCACAAAGCCCCAGTCTCACATCAGCTGAGCCATAATCACCAAGCAACCCCAGTGCTGGAGGATGTAGCTGCCATAAGAAGGGTTTGGTAGGGTTCACCCTGCAGATCCCACCTCTGGGGCCTGCCCCTGTTGGGGCAAAAGGGTCAAACTGGATTTGGGGTGGGGAGGAGATGAGGCCAGGGTGGGGTTTGCTTTAGACACCCCTGGAAGAAAATCTGGGGTCCTGCCAAGCCAAAAACAGTGAAGTGAAGGTTGTAGGAATGGGGTGGAGAGGTCACTTGGAAGGAGTGGGTTCTTTAAATAGGGTTAAACTGGATTTAGGGTGGGGAGGAGATGAGGCCAGGGTGGGTTTTGCTTTAGACACCCCTGGAGGAAAATTTGGGGTCCTGCCAAGCCCAAACCAGTGAGGTTAAAAGTGGTAGGAATGGGGTGGAGAGGTCACCTGGGAGAAGTTGGTTCTTTACATGGGGTTAAACTGGATTTAGGGTGGGGAGGAGATGAGGCCAGGGTGGGTTTTGCTTTAGACACCCCTGGAGGAAAATTTGGGGTCCTGCCAAGCCCAAACCAGTGAGGTTAAAAGTGGTAGGAATGGGGTGGAGAGGTCACCTGGGAGAAGTTGGTTCTTTAAATAGGGTTAAACTGGATTTAGGGTGGGGAGGAGATGAGGCCAGGGTGGGTTTTGCTTTAGACACCCCTGGAGGAAAATTTGGGGTCCTACCAAGCCCAAACCAGTGAGGTTAAAAGTGGTAGGAATGGGGTGGAGAGGTCACCTGGGAGAAGTTGGTTCTTTACATGGGGTTAAACTGGATTTAGGGTGGGGAGGAGATGAGGCCAGGGTGGGTTTTGCTTTAGACACCCCTGGAGGAAAATTTGGGGTCCTACCAAGCCAAAAACAGTGAGGTGAAGGTGGTAGGAATGGGGTGGAGAGGTCACTTGGGAGAAGTTGGTTCTTTACAGAAGGTTAAACTGGATTTAGGGTGGGGAGGAGATGAGGCCAGGGTGGGTTTTGCTTTAGACACCCCTGGAGGAAAATTTGGGGTCCTACCAAGCCAAAAACAGTGAGGTGAAGGTGGTAGGAATGGGGTGGAGAGGTCACTTGGGAGAAGTTGGTTCTTTACAGAAGGTTAAACTGGATTTAGGGTGGGGAGGAGATGAGGCCAGGGTGGGTTTTGCTTTAGACACCCCTGGAGGAAAATTTGGGGTCCTGCCAAGCCCAAACCAGTGAGGTGAAGGTGGTAGGAATGGGGTGGAGAGGTCACCTGGGAGGAGTGGCTTCTTTAAATAGGGTTAAACTGGATTTAGGGTGGAGAGGAGATGAGGCCAGGGTGGGGTTTGCTTTAGACACCCCTGGAAGAAAATTTGGGGTCCTGCCAAGCCAAAAACAGTGAGGTTAAAAGTGGTAGGAATGGGGTGGAGAGGTCACTTGGGAGAAGTTGGTTCTTTAAATAGGGTCAAACTGGATTTAGGGTGGAGAGGAGATGAGGCCAGGGTGGGTTTTGCTTTAGACACCCCTGGAGGAAAATTTGGGGTCCTGCCAAGCCCAAACCAGTGAGGTGAAGGTGGTAGGAATGGGGTGGAGAAGTTGGGAGAAGTTGGTTCCTCACAAGGGGTATTGAGTCATTCCCAGGGGTATTTGGTCACCCACAAGGGGCATTTGGTCACTCAGAGGTTTATTTAGCTGTTCACAGGGGGTTTTGGGTTCTTCACAAAGGGGTTTTGGTTGCTCAAGGGGGTTTTGGGGTGTTCAAGGGGGTATTTGGTCACTTGTGGGGGTGTTTGGTCACTTGTGGGGGGTATTTGGTCACTCACAGGGGGCATTTAGTCACTCACAGGATTATTTGGCTGTTCACAGGGGGTTTTTGGTTTTTCACAAAGGGTTTTTTGTTGTTCAGGGAGCATTTGGTGGCTCACGAGGGGTATTTGGTCACTCATGGGAGGCATTTGGTCACTCACAGGGGTGTTTGGTCACTCATGGGGGTATCTGGTCCCTCACTGAGGGTATCTGGTCACTCATGGGGACCACTTGGTCACTCAGAAGGATATTTAGTCCCTGATAAAGGGTATTTGGTCACTCCCAGGGTCTTTTTTCCTCCCCACCCTCTCACCTCTGGGTGCTCTCTCCATCCTCACCACCCCCTGGGTGCTGCCTGCAGCTTCCCCCCAGCACCCTGAGGGGTTCCCTGTGAGCTGGGGCATCCCCCCTTCCCTCCCACCCCTGGGACCCCACTGCTCTTGGCTTTGCCACCCCAAGAAATGTCCAAAGCTGGAGCTGCAGAAGCTGCTTCTGCCCATGGAGGGACAGCTGGGGACCAGCAGCCACCAGGCTGTCTTCTCTACCACCTCTTTTCTCTTTGTCTCAGGTCTTTAAGCCCTTGCTGAACACCTCACCACCACCCTTTTCTTTTTTGTGCATTTTAATGTGCAATTTTGGGCATTTATTTAATTCTTTTTCCCCCTCCTCATCCCCCTTTGGTGGTGGCTGGGGTTGGTGATCCCTCCCAGGTCACCCCCGTGTCAGCACAGTCGGGGCTCTAATCCCAGCTCAGGAAATGATCTTGCTTAAGAGGACAGGAAAAACAAAGGTTTATTTTGGGTCCTGAGCTGGATCCCTCCTCCTGCTGCCCCCAGGCTCTCCCCTTGCTGCTGTCACCTCTCCTCAGGGTCCCCGGGTGTCTCTGTCCCCAAGTTTTTGTTGCTCCTCAAGCTTGGGGTTTTTTTTTTTGGCCAGGAGAGGTTTTTGGGGAACCTCAGGGTAGGAAACTTTTCCTCTTGGGGTCATTGTAATGAAAAGCACTAAAAAAAGGAAAAAAATTAAAAAATCACACAGTAGGAAAAGCAATGAACCCCCCCAAACCTGTGTCTGTCCAAAACCCCCCCCTCCAAACCCCTTCCAAACCACGAGGAAGGGGGGGAGATGAGCTCAAGGTTTGCTCCCCATTGTTGCACAGCTCAAGGTGCCCATTGTCCTCTTGAGGGGGGTGTTGGGGGGAGAGGGGTTGGCTTGGGGTGATCCCTCTGGGTCCCCACCTCTTCCCTCCCAACACTTTTCCCATGGGACTGGGCCCATCACCTCCCAGCTGGCCACGTCCCCCCCTCCAGCACCTTGGGGTCCCCTCTGCGTTGGGTGGGGGGGGGGACCCAAACTCCTCCTGTTGACCATCAGGGTGTTAGGTGACCCCTTTGTACACCCCCTTGTAGTTTACCTGCTGGAGATGAGCAGATCTACTCCTCTCAAGGCTGAGGTGCACCTCTCCTCCCCATCACTGTCTCACCGAGCTCTCTGCTCTTGGTGTCTGTAGCCAAGGGCAAGGAGAGGGGTAAAAATTTAAAAAACAAACAAAAAAAAACAGGGGCTGAGGAGGCCCTGGGTATTCTGGAACGTGACATCTCCATGCCCTTTCCAAATAAATGTTGGTGTTGCCATGAGGGGCTCTGCTGCCTTGGTGTCTTCATGGGTGCAGCCTGAGGAGAGGACAAATGGGTGCTTGGGGCTGGGCTGGAGGAGGAGGTTGGACTTGGATGGGGAGAGGTTTTCTTCTCCCTGCTCTGTGCCCAGGGTTCTGCCCAAACCAAGCTTGGGGGAGGACAGGGAGCTGCTGGAGCCAGTGCAGAGGAGGCCCTGGAGCTGCTGGGAGGGCTGGAGCAGCTCTGCTCTGGAGCCAGGCTGAGAGAGTTGGGGGTGTTGAGGCTGGAGAAGAGAAGGCTGCAACGGGGAGACCTTAGAGCACCTTCCAGTGCCTGAAGGGGCTCCAGGAAAGCTGGGGAGGGACTTGGGACAAGGGCCTGGAGGGATGGGACCCTGCGAGGGGGAAGGGTTTGCAGCTGGGAGAGGGGAGATGGAGAGGAGATCTTGGGCAGGGAGGGAGGGAGGGAGGGAGGGAGAAATTGTTTGGTTGGACTTGGTGATCTCAGAGGTCCTTTCCAGCCATGAGCATTCTGTGATTCTCAGGTGTGGGACATGGGTTAGTGGTGGCCTGGAATAAGGTGATGTCCTGGCTGGGCTGGAGTGGGATAGGACAAGGGGGAAGGGTTTGGAGCTGGGAGAGGGGAGCTGGGGCTGAGATGGGAGGGAGAAATTGCTTGGGGTGAGGGTGCTGAGCCCCTGGTTGCCCAGGTTGCCCAAGGAAGCTGTGGCTGCCCCATCCCTGGCAGTGTCTCAGCCCAGGTTGGATGGGGCTTGGAGCCCCCTGGGCTGGGGGAGGGGTCCCTGACCATGATTTGGGTTGGATCTCCAGGATCTTTAAGGTCCCTCCAACCCAAATCAGTCTTTTGGGATCCAGACTGCAACCCACAGGGTTGTGCCTCCCCATGTGGTTGATGTCCCATGGTGGAAACACTTTCAGAGCAACTTTGGGCTCCTGTCTGTGTCCTCTCCTTCCCCTCCCATCAATCCTTCCCCCGGCCTTGCCCTGGCTCCAGGGAGCTGTTGGGTGCCCAGAGGTGGGGGCTCAATCTTTGCTTCAAGATGGAACTGGTTTTAAACCTGGAAAGAGGCAGTTAATTATTAAAGCTCAATTATGTGGCTTTTTTCTCCCCCTTTAACACCTCCAGATGCCCCCAGGGGACAACTCCAACACCTGGATAGCTTGGAAAAAACCAACCCAAACCAACTCAAACCAACCCAATCCAAACTGAACCAAACCAAACCAATCCAAACAAGACCAACCCAAACCAACTCAAACCAATCCAGTCCAACTCAAAACAATCCCAACCAAACCAATCCAAGGGAAACCAACCCAACCCAATTCAAACCACAACAACTCCAACCAACCCAACCCAACCCTAAGCAAAGCAAAGCAAACCAAACCAAATCAGACCAAACCAGACCAAACAAACCCAACCCAACCCAATCCAATCCAACCCAAACTAAACCAATCCAACCCCACCCAAACCAAAGCAAAGCAAACAGAACCAATCCAATCCAACCCAATCCAAACCAAACCAAACCAAACGGAAAGCAGGGCACTACTGTCATTATTTTATTTTAATTTTACTTAGAACTCTTTGGATCTCTCATTTACAGTATTTTACAGCTGGGTAGGAGCTGGGAACACCCTCGGTGTGCTCCGAGCTGGGCATCACCCCCTGCTCCCCACCCGGCTCTGGTGGGATGGGTGGGCTCCATCCCCACCTTGATCCCACCCAAGTGAGGAGCCCCTTTGGGAGCACTGAGGGACAACCTACGGGGTGATCTCTAATGAAAGCCATGCCAGCAGGACACTACAGCTACGGGATGAGAGGGGGGGGGTGTTGGATGGAGGACCTTCCACCCCTACCCCCAACGGGGCTCTCTTTCCCCTTCCCCCCCCAAAAAAAAACCAACTTCTCCCATCACTGCCCCTTCTTGTAGGGGCTTTTGACGATGGCATTTTTGAAGAGAGTCACTAGTGGGGTCTGCTTCTGCTCCGAGGCCATGAAGCCCCCGTAGCGTTTGTCCTTCGGGGGCGGGCGCCAGCGGAAACGCCGCAGGCGGAAGGAGCCTCCGGCCGCCTTCTCATCATCCTCCTCCTCCTCCTCCCGCCCTTCCGCCTCTTCTTCCTCTTCCTCCTCCTCCTCTTCCTCAGCCAGCTCCCTCCTGAACTCCAGTGGGTAGCTCTCGGCCGAGTCCTCTTCCACCCCGTTGGGGAAGACCTTGATGGGTCTCCTCTTGCGTCCCACCGGCTTCCCCCAGCGGAAATGCTCCATGGAGTACGAGCGTTTCCCTTCCTCCCTCTTCACCCCGGCTCCTTCCTCTCCTTCCTCCCGCTGGGATGCCGGGATGCCCGGGAAGGACGCTGGGGGTGGTGGTGGGGGTGGTGGGGGGTTCCCCTCCGTGGCCTCGTCCCGTTTGTGCCCCAGGCTGCTGCTGCTGTTCCTCCGGCCGAACTTGTTCCATCGGAAGTGGCTCATGACGTACCTGCGGATGCTCTCGGAGAGGGGCTGGAGGTGACCATTTCCCGGGAAAACCGGAGCCTCGGCAGAGAGCTCAGCCCTGCAGGCTGCAGCACAACCCTGCATGGGGCAACCAGGAGGGAGGACATGGCCAGGAATCCAAGGGAGACACTTAAGTACCATCAGATGGCTCGGCTGGGAAGGGACCCTAAAGATCATCCAACCCCAACCCCCCCCTGTGCCATGCCCAGGGACCCCTCCCCCAGCCCAGGGGGCTCCAAGCCCCATCCAACCTGGGCTGAGACACTGCCAGGGATGGGGCAGCCACAGCTTCCTTGGGCAACCTGGGCAACCAGGGGCTCAGCACCCTCACCCCAAGGAATTTCTCCCTCACATCTCAGCCCCAGCTCCCCTCTCCCAGCTCCAAACCCTTCCCCCTTGTCCTATCCCACTCCAGCCCAGCCAGGACATCACCTTATTCCAGGCCACCACTAACCCATGGCCCACACCTGAGAATCACAGAATGCTCATGGCTGGAAAGGACCTCTGAGATCACCAAGTCCAACCAAACAATTTCTCCCTCCCTCCCTCCCTCCCTCCCTGCCCAAGATCTCCTCTCCATCTCCCCTCTCCCAGCTGCAAACCCTTCCCCCTCGCAGGCTCCCATCCCTCCAGGCCCTTGTCCCAAGTCCCTCCCCAGCTTTCCTGGAGCCCCTTCAGGCACTGGAAGGTGCTCTAAGGTCTCCCCGTTGCAGCCTTCTCTTCTCCAGCCTCAACACCCCCAACTCTCTCAGCCTGGCTCCAGAGCAGAGCTGCTCCAGCCCTCCCAGCAGCTCCAGGGCCTCCTCTGGACCAGCTCCAACACCCCTGTGTTTCACAGGATGGTTCTGTGCTTCTGCCCCACTGAGGTCCCCATAGGGAGGAATTTCATGGCTGAGACTGGAGCATCAGGTGCAGGTACAGAACCAGCACTGGGAGGCTTTGCAGGGGATGGGGGGAGTGAAGAGGGTGGAGGAGGGAGCTGGGGTAGAGCCCCCCCCAAATTTGGGGTCCCTGGAGGAAACCCAACAAGGTGCCTGCTGCAGCACCCCCACCTCTGAGCACCCTGTGATTTGGGGTAAAGTTGGAACCCAAATTTCAGGCTCATCCCACACAGAGCGGATCCTGCAAGCTCAGAACCAAATTTTTGCATCAATTCTTGGGATGAAGGCAGTGGATGAGTCGACCAAAACCTGGAGGTCAGTGGGGCTGAAACATCATCCTGGTTTGGGACCTTTCAGGAGCAGAAGGAGATTGAGGGGCTGGAGAGTGTCCAGAGAAGGGAATGGAGCTGGGGAAGGGGCTGGAGAAGATGGAGAAGGGGATGGAGAAGTTGTGAGGAGCATCTGAGGGAGCTGTGGGTGCTGATCCTGGAGCAGAGGAGGCTGAGGGGAGACCTTGTGGCTCTCTGCAAGCCCCTGAGAGGAGGTTGGAGCCAGGGGGGGTCGGGCTCTGCTCCCAAGGAACAAGGGATAGGAGAAGAGGAACTTTTGGCACAAGTCAAGTGGTGCCAGGGGAGGTTTAGGTTGGAGCTGGGGAAGAATTTCTCCCTGGAAAGGGTTGTCAGGGCCTGGCCCAGGCTGCCCAGGGCAGGGCTGGAGTCCCCATCATGCCTGGAGGGGTTTCAGAGCAACCCCTGGGGATGTGGGGATGAGGGACATGGGGCAGGGGTGGAGGAAGGGTTGGATTTGATGATCTTTCAAGTTTTCCCCATCCAGGATGATTCCATGACTCTGATTCACGTGGCTCAGCCCATGGTGTCTCCATCCCCATCACCCAGCCCACCACCCAGGTCCCAGGGGCAGGGATCAGGCCCTGCAGTGACCATTCCCTGTCCCCAGGCTTACCAGAACTCCTGCTTCACTGCTGAGGTCCTGGCATTGGCTGCTGTCCCAGCAGGGGCCGGAGGCACCAGCGTGGGGCCAGAGCAGCAGCCCCAGCAGCACGGGCAGGGTGCTCCACAGGGCCATGGTGACAGAAGGGATGAGAGGAGCTGTGAGATGAGAAATCCTGCAGGAACTGTGGGGAAAAAAAAACACAAAAAAACCCCAACCTTGTTTTTTGTTTTCTTTAATTATTTTTTTACCTTCTTGAGATTTCTTTGAGGGGTCCATCTCAACCCTTCTCAAGGTGCTGCACCCCCAGAGCGTGAGCAGCAGGGCCAGGGAGGGGATTGTCCCCTCTGCTCTGCTCTGGGGAGACCCCCCTGGGGTAAAGCTGTGTCCATCCCTGGGGTCCCCATCAGCAGAAGGACACGGAGCTGTTGGAGCCAGTGCAGAGGAGGCCCTGGAGCTGCTGGGAGGGCTGGAGCAGCTCTGCTCTGGAGCCAGGCTGAGAGAGTTGGGGGTGTTGAGGCTGGAGAAGAGAAGGCTGCAACGGGGAGACCTTAGAGCACCTTCCAGTGCCTGAAGGGGCTCCAGGAAAGCTGGGGAGGGACTTGGGACAAGGGCCTGGAGGGATGGGAGCCTGCGAGGGGGAAGGGTTTGCAGCTGGGAGAGGGGAGATGGAGAGGAGATCTTGGGCAGGGAGGGAGGGAGGGAGGGAGGGAGAAATTGTTTGGTTGGACTTGGTGATCTCAGAGGTCCTTTCCAGCCATGAGCATTCTGTGATTCTCAGGTGTGGGACATGGGTTAGTGGTGGCCTGGAATAAGGTGATGTCCTGGCTGGGCTGGAGTGGGATAGGACAAGGGGGAAGGGTTTGGAGCTGGGAGAGGGGAGCTGGGGCTGAGATGGGAGGGAGAAATTGCTTGGGGTGAGGGTGCTGAGCCCCTGGTTGCCCAGGTTGCCCAAGGAAGCTGTGGCTGCCCCATCCCTGGCAGTGTCTCAGCCCAGGTTGGATGGGGCTTGGAGCCCCCTGGGCTGGGGGAGGGGTCCCTGACCATGATTCGGGTTGGATCTTGATGATCTTTAAGGTCCTTTCCCACCCAAACCAGTCTGGGATTGTCTGAAGTCCCCTCTGCTGTCACTGCAGGAGTTTTATCCCTCCCCATCCCAGTAAACTTTCCTCCTCCTCCTCCTTCCAGCTTATGGCAGAGATTTTCCTCCCAGCACCCGGGGTTTGATTTGACTTGGAGGGGAAGCTGAGTCACAGAAAAGGGAAGGGAAAACCTGAAGCTGCCTCCCTGCACATCAAGGCTCCTGCTCCAAAAAAAAAAAAAAAAAAAAAAAGCCAGCCCAGGTGAGCTTTCCTTTCTGCCTCCTCCTTTTGCTTTCTGAACCCAAGGGCATCACTCAGGAGCCCAGTTTTTTGTCACAGTGACAGCAGCTGCCAGGGGGGATTTCTGCCACCTCCTCAGCTCCCAGCAGGATGAGTGATGGGACAGGGTGGAGAGAGCCTCAGGTCTCATCCTTTGGCATTCTGATTCCTCAAAACATAAGAATAAAAAATAATAATCCACAGGCTGCCTCCTCACCTGTCCTGCTGTGCCCCTGGAGCAGCCACAGAGCTGGACACAAAAAACCCACCCAAATGGGGTTAAAATTGGGATTTCACGGGGAAAGTGGGAAAAGACTGGCAGTGAGATCATGTAAATTCTTGGAAAGGGGTTGGGGAAGGGTTTTGTCTGGGATGTGACCTCCCCCTTGGGGCTCCCAGACTGGAGCTGAGATCTGCCCCCAAATCCCAGGGAGCTGCAGGGCTGTAGGGTCTGTGCCACAGAGCTTGGGATGGATCCCTGGACACCCCCAGCACCCTGCTCTGGGTCCCTGAGGATGCTCAAGGGTTGGTGTTGTCCCCCCTCATCCCAAACTCTTTCCCAAGCAGCTCAGGGTGGACCCAACTTCTCCTCACCCCATGGGAACTCGACAGGAGGAAAACCCCAGCTCAGATTGCAAGGAAATGGAATAAAACCCCTTAATTTTGGCTCAAATTTGGGGTGAAGGGGAGAGCTGGCCCTTCCCTATGGGACAAGAACCAGGCTGAGCCTGAAATCTCCCTTTGAGGTTTTTTATGGGTAACCCTCCCCCCCCGTGGTGATGGAAAGGGGTTCAGAAAGGGGGAAAAAAGAGTGAGAAGGAGGAAATTGAAACCCAAATCTGGGGGTGCTACCACCCAGGGACCCCCCCAGCACAGCAGTGGTGGGGAAAGGGGGGGTGGGAGCCTTGTGAGCACCCAAAGATGCAAAGAAATGCAATAAAAGGGGGAGAAGTGGGGGTGGGGAGGGCAGGGGGGGGTTTATTGCCCATCCCTCCCCTGGGAGCATCCCCATCCATCCCGGGGTGTCACCCCCCTGCACCCACACAGCCTCACCAGCACTGTGGGGGGGGCAAATTTTATTGCCCTCTTTCCCCCCATGTATGGCCCCCCCCGAAAAAATAAAAATAAATCACCAAAAACGAAAAAAAAAAAAAAAAAAAAAAAAAAAAAAAAAAAAGAAAAAGGGAAAGGAAAAGGAAAAGAAAAAAGAGAGAAGGGGAAAGGGAAAAGGGAAAGGAGAAAGGAGAAAAGAAAAAAGAGAAAAAAAGAGAAAAAAAGAGAAAAGAGAGAAAAGAGAGAAAAGAGAGAAAAGAGAAGAAAGAGAAAAGAGAAGAGGAAAAAGAGAAAAGAGGAAAAAAGAGAGAAAAGAGCAAAAAAAGAGAGAAAAAAGAGGAAAGGGAAAAGGGGAAAGGGAAAAGAGAAATAAGGAAAAAGAAATAAAGAGGAAAAAAGAGGAAAAAAGAGGAAAAAAGAGGAAAAAAGAGGAAAAAAGAGGAAGGGGAAAAGGGAAAAGGGAAAAGGGAAAAGGGAAAAGAGAAAAGAGAAAAGGGAAAGAGCAAAGGGAAAGAGCAAAGGGAAAAGAGAAAAGAGGAAGGAGAAAAGAGAAAGGAAAAAAGAGAAGGGAGAAAAGAGAAAGGAGAAAGGAAAAGAGCAGAGGAAAAAGAAAAAAGAAAAAGGAAAAAAGAGAAAGGAAAAAAGAGAAAGGAAAAAAGAGAAAGGAAAAAGAACAGAGAAAAGGGGAAAGAAAAAAGGAAAAAGAAAAAAGGAAAAAGAAAAAAGAGAAAGGAGAAAAGAGCAAAGGGAATGGAAAAAAGAGAAAGGAGAAAAGGGAAAAGAAAAAAGAGGAAAAAAGAGAAAGGAGAAAAGAGAAAAGGGAAAAGGAAAAAGAGAAAAGAAAAAAGAAAAAAAGAAAAAAAATCCCCCCCAGTGCATCGAGGGGGGCCCTATGGGGCTGCCCCGTTGGGTTTTGGGGTTCTTACCTGCAGGTCAGGGTGGGGACCCCCCTGGCACCCTCCGTCCCCCGGGCTCCCTGCAGAGCTTTTGCCCCTCGGCCACCGCTCCCGGGGCTTTTTATAACCCCCCAGGAGCATCCATCGGGAGGAGGGGGCTGAAAAGGACAGGAAGAGGAGGAGGAGGAGGGGGGGATGGAGCAGCAGGACCATTCCAGGTACTGGGGAAGGGCTGAGGGAGCGGGAGGGGTTTGGGGAGGGGTGGGGGGGTGCGGATGGAGGGGATTAACATCTCCTGGAGAAGTTCTCCAGGTGATGCTGTTGATTGCCTGGGTTAATTTTGGAGGTGGAAAAGGGTTTTTTTTTTTAGGGGGGAGGGGAGGTGGGATGGAAAATCCTTCACCCAGAGAACCAGCCAGCACCCCATGCTTTGGTTTGGGTTTTTTTTTTGGTTTTTTTTTTTTTTTGAGTGTTTTTGGCTGCTGGGTCGTTTATCATCAATCCCGGGAGCATCCATCACTCCGAGGCGTGGGAAGGCTGGGCTGGGTGCTGAAGGATTTGGGGTTGTTTCTCGGGGGGATGAAAGGGGATTTGGTTCAAACCAAAGCTCTGGGCACAGCAGAGGCTCCTCAGCCCAGGCAGCACTGCCTGAGGCACCCAGGGAGGAGCCCTCTGCCCACCAGCTTTGGGTCCAAAAGCAGCAGAAAAAGGTTTTCCAGCCTGGGGGGGATGTGTGTGGATTTTTCAGATTTATGGGGTTTGCTGAGGCTCACTGAGCCCTTTCTACACCCAACAAACCCATCCCTGCTCCAGCAGGACCAGGTTTGGGCTGTGGGTGACTTCTTGTTGCCCAGTGGTCCAAGAGTCAGCAGGACTCGTGGTGTCTGTAGGGTTGGCTTTGGGTCATCCACGTGCAGGAGCTCTGGAGGCTTCCAGGAGATTTCTTTTATTCCAGGAGATTTCTCCATGCACCAGATCCAAGCCTGGCACGGGCAAGCAGAGGGATGCTCTGTGCTCTACACTGCAGGTGGCACCTTGGGAAGGAGCTGGGGGGGAAGAGAGGAGCCCAGAGCAGGGATTTCCATCCCCAGGGTGGGATGCCAAGGTGGACCAGCACCAAACAATGATTTTCCTTGGGCTGTGAGCATCCCTCCCACAGCCACGCTGAAACACACTTGGAATTCCCATCAGCAGAAGGACACGGAGCTGCTGGAACCAGTGCAGAGGAGGCCCTGGAGCTGCTGGGAGGGCTGGAGCAGCTCTGCTCTGGAGCCAGGCTGAGAGAGTTGGGGGTGTTGAGGCTGGAGAAGAGAAGGCTGCAACGGGGAGACCTTAGAGCACCTTCCAGTGCCTGAAGGGGCTCCAGGAAAGCTGGGGAGGGACTTGGGACAAGGGCCTGGAGGGATGGGAGCCTGCGAGGGGGAAGGGTTTGCAGCTGGGAGAGGGGAGATGGAGAGGAGATCTTGGGCAGGGAGGGAGGGAGGGAGGGAGGGAGAAATTGTTTGGTTGGACTTGGTGATCTCAGAGGTCCTTTCCAGCCATGAGCATTCTGTGATTCTCAGGTGTGGGCCATGGGTTAGTGGTGGCCTGGAATAAGGTGATGTCCTGGCTGGGCTGGAGTGGGATAGGACAAGGGGGAAGGGTTTGGAGCTGGGAGAGGGGAGCTGGGGCTGAGATGGGAGGGAGAAATTGCTTGGGGTGAGGGTGCTGAGCCCCTGGTTGCCCAGGTTGCCCAAGGAAGCTGTGGCTGCCCCATCCCTGGCAGTGTCTCAGCCCAGGTTGGATGGGGCTTGGAGCCCCCTGGGCTGGGGGAGGGGTCCCTGACCATGGCAGGGGGTGGAATTAGGTGACCTTGAAGGTCCCTTCCCACCCAAACTGTCTGATGAGCCTAAGACTCTGTGAAGCCACCAGAACCCACTCCAGGTACCCCTGAGGTGAGGTCTCCTGGTCTGGACACTTTGCTGGAGCAGAGCCCTGGGGTCAGGATTTGCTGCTGAGAGCAGGGGCTGGGGAGGGAAGGGTTAAAGAGAGGAGATTCAGACTGGAGAGAGGGAAGAAATTCTCTCCTGTGAGGGTGCTGAGCCCCAGGTGTCCCAGAGAGGTGGGAGATGCCCCATCCCTGGAACCATCCCAGGTGGGGTTGGATGGGGCTCTGAGTGACCTCTGGGTGCAGATGTCCCTGCTGGCTGCAGGGGCTTGGATTCAATGACCTTGAAGGGTCCCTTCCCACCCAAAGCAGGTGATGATTCCATGGTTGGGTGCTGCTCTTGCAACATCTTTACCTGGTCCAGGATGGCCTTCAGCTCTGCCCTGCTTGGGGCAGAAGAAAAAAATGGTTCCTTGTCATGGGGTTTTCTCCTTGCCTGAGGATCCTTCTTGTCTTGGCTTCCCAGCACTCCAGTTTGTCTGCTGGGAGGTGCTGAACCCCCTGATCCCTTACACGTTGGAATCTCTTTGGAAAGAAATCATAAAAAATAAACTAAACCAGAATGAATCTCTGTCATAAAACACAAGGTGACCCTGGGAGCAGCCCTGAACCAAGAGGGGGGGACCTGGGGGCTGCAGTCCCCCTGTTTCAGGGGTGGCAGTTCCTGGGTTGGTGCTGGGGTACCAATTCCTGGGTTGGTTCTGGGGTACCAATTAATTCCTGGGTTGGTTCTGGGGTACCGATGTCCTCAGGAGGTTCTGGGGTACCAATTAATTCCTGGGTTGGTTCTGGGGTACCAATGTCCTCAGGAGGTTCTGGGGGTACCGGTTCCTGGGTTGGTGCAGGGGTACCAATGTCCTCAGGAGGTTCTGGGGGTACCAGTTCCTGGGTTGGTGCTGGGGTACCCATTCCTGGGGAGGTGCAGGGGTACCAGTGTCCTCGGGAGGTTCTGGGGTACCAGTTCCTGGGTTGGTCCTGGGGTACCAGTGTCCTCAGGAGGTTCTGGGGTACCAATTAATTCCTGGGTTGGTTCTGGGGTACCAATGTCCTCAGGAGGTTCTGGGGTACCAATTCCTGGGGAGGTGCTGGGGTACCGGTTCCTGGGTTGGTGCTGGGGTACCAATTAATTCCTGGGTTGGTTCTGGGGTACCAATGTCCTCAGGAGGTTCTGGGGTACCAATTCCTGGAGAGGTGCTGGGGTACCAGTGTCCTCAGGAGGTTCTGGGGTACCGGTTCCTGGGTTGGTGCTGGGGTACCAATTAATTCCTGGGTTGGTTCTGGGGTACCAATGTCCTCAGGAGGTTCTGGGGTACCAATTAATTCCTGGGTTGGTTCTGGGGTACCAATGTCCTCAGGAGGTTCTGGGGTACCAATTAATTCCTGGGTTGGTGCAGGGGTACCAATGTCCTCAGGAGGTTCTGGGGGTACCAGTTCCTGGGTTGGTGCTGGGGTACCCATTCCTGGGGAGGTGCAGGGGTACCAGTGTCCTCGGGAGGTTCTGGGGTACCCATTCCTGGTTTGGTCCTGGGGTACCAGTTCCTGGGGTGGTTCTGGGGTACCAATTCCTGGGTTGGTCCTGGGGTACCAATTCCTGGGTTGGTCCTGGGGTACCAGTTCCTGGGGTGGTTCTGGGGTACCAGTTCCTGGGTTGGTGCTGGGGTACCAGTTCCTGGGTTGGTTCTGGGGTACCAGTGTCCTCAGGAGATGCTGTGTTGCCCAGCAGCAGGAGATGGAGGCTGCTCTCCTGCTCTGGCTGCCTCCAGGAGGGAGTTGGACAGCATGGGGGAGTTGGTGGCATCCAGCAGGGACTTCAGGAGGTGCTTTCATCTCAGCCTCTCAGCAAAACGAGGTTTCCTAAATAGATTTTCCCACCTTTCCTTTTCAACATAAAGCACTCAGAGCGAGCTGATGAAGATGAAAGAGGCTTTAAAGTGGGAATCATGGCTCTGGTTTGGGCCATAAAGTCTCTCAGAATAGTTCTCCAGCCAGGAGAAACATTGCAGGCTGGGGGGATCTGGATGGGCCAGCAGGATGGAGGCAGCTGAGGTCATGAGGTGTGGATGGGTTTGGAGGGATGGATTTGGTGGGATGGATGGGGGAGGAGAAGGTTTAAACACCACGGGAATGCTGAGGAGGATAATTCCTCAACCTAGAGGAGGCTTTGCCTCTTTAGTAACACACCCTGGAGGGTTTCATCCTGTCCTGGGGTCCTGGGAGGAATCTCTTGCACCTTTCTTGTCCTTTGGTTCTGCAGAAGGACATCCCAACCCCTCTGTGGTTCTTCTCAGCCTCTCCTCTGGCTGTTGGAAAAAGAGGAGGACTCCAGAGGACATCCCTGCAGGATGGAGCATCCCCACCCCGAGGGAGCTGTATGGATGATGCAACCTCAGGAACACCTTGGCTGGAAAAAACCTTCAGGACCATTGAGTCCAACCAGAACCTGACACTGACAAGGCCTTAACTAATCCCTAAAGACTGTGTGACTCCCCAATCCCTCCAGGGATGGGGACCCCACCACGGCCCTGGGCAGCCTGTCCCAATGTCTGATTGGAACCCTTGCAGTGGAGAAATTCTTCTGACATCCAACCTCATGGGACACTCCAGGTCCTCCCAGCATCTGGTTTATCATAGGATCACAGAATGGGCTGGGTTGGAAGGGACCTCAGAGCTCATCAAGTCCAACCCTTGCTCCACTCCCCCCGTGGTTCCCAGCCCATGGCACTGAGTGCCACATCCAGGCTCTTTTGAAATATCTCCAGGGATGGAGAATCCACCCCTTCCCTGGGCAGCCCATTCCAATGCCTGAGCACCCTCTCCAGAAAGAAATTCTTTCTCATGTCCAACCTAAACCTCCCCTGGCACAACTTGAGACCTCTTGTGCCCTCTTGTCTTGCTGAGAGTTGCCTGGGAAAAGAGCCCAACCCCCCCCTGGCTCCAACCTCCTTTCAGGGAGTTGGAGAGAGTGATGAGGTCTCCCCTGAGCCTCCTCTTCTCCAGCCTCAACACCCCCAGCTCCCTCAGCCCTTCCTCACAGGACTTGTGCTGGATCCCTTCACAGCCTCCTTGCTCTTCTCTGGACCTGCTCCAGCACCTCAATCTCCTTCCTGAGCTGAGGGGCCCAGAACTGGACACAGGACTCAAGCTGTGGCCTCCCCAGGGCTGAGCACAGGGGCAGAATCCCTTCCCTGGACCTGCTGGCCACGCTCTTCCTGACACAGCCCAGGATGCCATTGGCCTTCTTGGCCACCTGGGCACACTGCTGCCTCCTCTTCAGCTTCCTGGCAATCCAGACTCCCAGCTCCCTTTCTGCCACTCTGTGCCCAGCCTGGTGCTCCCCATGGGGTTGTTGTGGCCAAAGTGCAGGACCTGGCACTTGGCACTTATGGGTTCCTAAGGCTGCTTTTGGGGTGGTTCCTTTCCCTTGTTGAGTAAACCAGGAGCAAATCCTTTTTCCACCCAAGATGAGGCCACATCTGCTCCCCACACAACTCCTTTGTCTTCCCACAAACCCAACAAAGTCCCAGTTTGGGATTTGGGAGGGAAGGGACCTTAAGATCACCCAGTCCTGAGCCTGACCTTGTCCCCAGGAGATCCACAGCTCAGGATGTGCAGCCCTTTCCTGGCAGAGCTGGGCAGGGGGGGTGAAGGGACCCTGGAGCTGCGTCATTCCTGTCCTTTCCCTTTCCATGTGGAGGAGCAGCTGACACCTGGGTGTGAATGAGCTCCTGGGCTGGCTCTGAATGTCACAGCTGGGCTCAAATCCCCCAGAGGGAGGGTGTGGGGCACCCATTCCATCCCTCTGGGCTGTGAACACCAGTGCCGTGGGGGCAGGAGGTTTGCAGGACACCCTGTGACACCCGTGGGTGTCTGTCCTGGCACCTGGGGATGTGCTGGGTGGGGAGAAGGTTCCTCTTCCCCAGGACAGGTTTTATGGGGTGTTTTTCGGGTGGTTGGGCTGTGCTCTGGTTGGGCAGAGGGCTCACCACCCTCCTGGTGGTGGGAAGGAACCTCCCCCACCTGGAGCAGCTCCATCTCACCTCTGCTGATGTGGGGTGAGGATGGATCCCCAGGGCATGGACTGACCCTGGTGACATCTGGGTGGAGAGAGGGTTGGATCACCACCATCAGGCTGTCTGACCCCATCACTTGGAGGTTTTAAAGCCAAAAAACCACTTAGATGGTCAGCCTGAGCCTGGGAGCCAGCAACTGGAAGGTCACCCATAGGACTGGGGCCTTTTTGGGTGCATGACTGGAGGTGGTGACAGCTCTGGGCACCCAGATCTGTGCTTTTTGCAGATGGCTTTGGTCAAGGAGACTCTTTTGAGCCCGCCCATGCCTGCCCTGAGGCCTTTAAGGAGGAAAATCCTGCTGGAGTTGGGCTGCAGGAGCAAGAGCAGCTCTGAAATGAGGGGTGGGCAACCCCACCACTGATTCCTTGGCCCAGGACTCACCTGGTGCTGGGTTTAGGCTCATGCAAAGGTGCTGGGATCCATGGCAGCCTCCAGGAGAAAGGAAAAAAAATGCCTTTTTTTTTTTGGCTGGCATGTGGGGCACGTGTGAGATCCAACCCAGAGTCCTCTCCTGGGGGCTCTCCTGGTTTTACCCCTGAGTGTAACAGGACTGAGATCAGCCCTGAGATGAAGAAAGTTTGGGCTGTGTGGGTGTGAACTGGTGGAACTCTGCTCTGCCTGAGCTTCCTGATGCCTTCTCCTCAGGTGGAGGGGATTGGACCTGGATCTGGACCTGGACTTCATCTTTAATGTCCCTCAACCTCAAACTAATCTGTGGTTCTCTGGGTTGGGCTCCTGGGTTGGGACATTTTTCTGTTTTCGGGGCTGGGAAGAAGAGGAAGAACCCTGACTGGGTCAGGGGCAGAGCTCTGACCCTCTCCAAGGGGTGTCCTGACCCCACAGGGGGGCACAGCCATAGAATCATCAAATTGTTGGAAGAGACAGGAAGATCATCAAATCCAACCCTTCCCCCAGCCCTGCCCCATGTCCCTCATCCCCACATCCCCAGGGCTTTCTCTGAACCCCTCCAGGCATGATGGGGACTCCAGCCCTGCCCTGGGCAGACCAATCACAGGGCTCCTTCCTATGGTGCTCAGGATGGCTCCCAGGAGAGGCCTTGGGGGGTTTATGGGTTTGTGTGCTGGTTGGGTTGGGTTGGATTGGGGTTGGGTTGGATTGGGGTTGGTTTGGGGTTGGGTTGGGGTTGTATTGGATTGGGGTTGGGTTGGGATTGGGTTATTTTGGGGTTGGGTTGGGTTGTTTTGGGCTTGGGGTTGGGTTGGGGTTGGATTTGGGTTGGGTTGGATTTGGCGTTGGGGGTGGATTTGGGTTGGGTTGGATTGGATTGGGGTGGGTGGGGTTGGTTTGGGTTGTATTGGATTGGGGTTGGGTTGGATTGGGTTGGGGTTGGATTGGGGTTGGGGTTGTATTGGAGTTGGGGTTGGGGTTGGGTTGGATTGGATTGGGTGTGGGGTTGGGGTTGGGTTGGATTGGGGTTAGATTGGATTGGGATTGGGTTGGGGTTGGTTTGGGGGTTGATTGGTGTCTGTTTGGGGTCTGTTTGGTGCTGCTGCTCCTTGTTGCCTCACTGGAGAAGAACCTGGTCCCTGGGGTCAGGTCACCTTCTGCCTTCCCAGGTAGGAGCTGCTTGGTTGCTCCGGGGCTGTTGGGGACTGGCACTGGGAGCCTGGACTTGGGCACCTCCATCTCTTTCCCCAGTCCAATGTGGGACTGTTCTGGGGAGGAGGTGACCAACTGGGGAGCAGGGGTTCCATATTTACATATTTCTATATTTCTGGAACTCTCTATCCCCATTTCATGAAACCCCTCCTTGTTTCTCGTTCCAGCCTGGAGGTCTCTCTCCCTTATTCCCTTTTTTATCTTCCCAGGGAGGGCAGTGGGGGAACAACAGGGACCATCTGTCACCTGGTTACTGTCCAAACCCGTCACCCCTTCCCCAGCTCCACTCTCTGCACACTCCATCCCCTGCATCTCCTCCTACAGAGGGGCCCAGAGCTGACCTCCCCATCCTTGTGCTGATAAAAGAGATGAACTGAGGAGCCCAGAATTCTCCCATCCGACATTTTCTTGCCCCATCCAAGCTGCATTTCTCTTCTTTTTTTTTTTTTTTTTCCTTTTTGACACCCGTTGTGCAGAGCCAGCAGCACAGACACATTCTGCACACCCGGAGCCAAATCCCCGATTACTGCCCGTGCCCTAAGAGGATTACAGCTCCTCAGGGCAGAGCAGCTTGCAGCAGGGTTTAGGAGCACAGCAGGGACCTGATTCTGCCAGCCAGAGCTCCAGCTGCAAGAGATGGAGAGGAGATCATGGGGAGGGAGGGGGAAAATTGTTTGGTTGGACTTGGTGATCTCAGAGGTCCTTTCCAGCCATGAGCATTCTGTGATTCTCAGGTGTGGGACATGGGTTAGTGGTGGCCATGGAATAAAGGTGATGTCCTGGCTGGGCTGGAGTGGGATAGGACAAGGGGGAAGGGTTTGGAGCTGGGAGAGGGGAGCTGGGGCTGAGATGGGAGGGAGAAATTGCTTGGGGTGAGGGTGCTGAGCCCCTGGTTGCCCAGGTTGCCCAAGGAAGCTGTGGCTGCCCCATCCCTGGCAGTGCCTCAGCCCAGGTTGGATGGGGCTTGGAGCCCCCTGGGCTGGGGGAGGGGTCCCTGACCATGATTTGGGTTGGATCTCGATGATCTTTAAGGTCCCTTCCCACCCAAACCAGGCTGGGATTGTCTGAAGTCCCCTCTGCTGTCACTGCAGGAGTTTTATCCCTCCCCATCCCACAAGACTTTCCTCCTCCTCCTCCTTCCAGCTCACGGCAGAGATTTTCCTCCCAGCACCACGGGGTTTGATTGGCCATGGCAGGGGGGGCACTGGAGGAACTTTGGTGTTTTCCCACCCACAGCAGTCTGGGATCCCACGATCCTGTGGCATCCCACCTATGGTTTTGATGACAGCTTCCTGGAACATGGTCTCCTCGTGCTCCTTGATGATCTTGGTGCTGACACCAGCCCCACAGTCATAGCTCCCAGTCAGGGCATAGTCAATGCTGAGCCTCAGCTGTCTCAGGAGGGTGTGAACACCTCCAGCACCGTGGGACCTGGGGGGGTCAGAGGGGAGAGACACAGAAGTTTGGGGAGCACCAAAGCAGCACAGGACAGCTGCTCAGCACCCCTGGGTGCTCGAGGCCCCATCACCACATCTCACCCCTTGGGTCACTCCTAGAACCTCACTCAGACCTTCAGCACCCCTTGGGTCACTCCTGGATCCTCACTCAGACCTTCAGCAACCCCTTGGGTCACTCCTAGAACTCTGCTCAGACCTTCAGCAACCCCTGGGTCACTCCCAGAACTTTGTTCAGACCTTCAGCACCTCTTGGGTCACTCCTAGAACCTCACTCAGACCTTCAGCACCCCTTGGGTCACTCCTAGAACTTTGCTCAGACCTTCAGCATCCCTTGGATCACTCCTAGAACCTCACTCAGACCTTCAGTACCCCTTGAGTCACCCCTAGACCCTCACTCAGACCTTCAGCACCTCTTGGGTCACTCCTAGGGGGGTTGGAATTTTCAGGTCCCTTCCCACTCAAACCAGGCTGGGATTCCAACAAAGGAGGATCCTCCAACCAGCTCAGATGGCCTCAGAACCAGATGAACTGCCTGGGAGTTTTGCCAGGAGACCTCTCTCACCTCAGGTGGTCTGGGGAGCTGCTGATCCTCCCCAGACCTCCAGGGGCTGTTCCAGGTGTGTGTGTGTCCTTTGGAGGAACTGTCACCCCTATGGACAGGACCCTCAGTGGTCCCCACCAAGGCTGTGGGAGGGAGGGGACACCCTTGGGTGACACCCAAGCATCCCTCCTCTCTCTGCTGTGCTGAGCTCGTGTCTTTCCCTTCTCCACAGCTGGATCCAGCCCAGCAGACTCAGTCCCTCTTCTCCTGGGAAGGATAAAACCTGAGTTTAACTCCAGGGTAGGACAGGAACACACCAGCCCTGGTGTACCCCCAATGTGTACAGACATGGAAACATAGAATGGGCTGGGTTGGGAGGGACCTCAGAGCTCATCAAGTCCAACCCCTTACTCCACTCCCCCCGTGGTTCCCAGCCCATGGCACTGAGTGCCACATCCAGGCTCTTTTGAAATATCTCCAGGGATGGAGAATCCACCCCTTCCCTGGGCAGCCCATTCCAATGGCTGAGCACCCTCTCTGCAAAGAATTCTTTCCTAATATCCAACCTAAACCTCCCCTGGCAGAGCTGAAGCTCTGCCAGGGGAGGTTTAGGTTGGATATTAGGAAAGAATTCTTTAGGCCATGCCCTCTTGTCCCACTGATATCTGCCCAACCCCCCCCTGGCTCCAACCTCCTTTCAGGGAGTTGGAGAGCAGTGATGAGGTCTCCCCTGAGCCTCCTCTTCTCCAGCCTCAACACCCCCAGCTCCCTCAAGCCCTTCCTCATAGGATCTGTGCTGGATCCCTTCCCAGCCTCCTTGCTCTTCTCTGGACCTGCTCCAGCACCTCAAGCTCCTTCCTGAGCTGAGGTGCCCATTGGGAAAGAGATTTCCATTGGGAAAGAGATTTCCAAGGGGTACCTGGGGCTTTTTGGGGTTGTCCTTGGTTAATCCTGGGAGCTCTGGAGGGCTCAGAGCTGATGTCCCCCCAAAGCAGAGGATGCTGAGGATGGGCAGAGCACAGCCCAAGCACTCAGCCATTTCTCTCCAAGTGGAGTGGAGGGCAAACAGCCCAGGCAGGGAGATCCCCCCAGCCAGGACCTCCTGCTGGGGCCTCCTCATCCTGCTGGGGCAGGGACCTGGAGTGCTCCAAACCCCACCTTTTTTTTTTTTGTTTTTTTTTCATGCCCTTTGCCTCCGCTCTTGTCCAAGTGTGGCTGCTCTTGGCTTCAACAACCACTGGAAAAAAGAAGAACAACCACTGGAGGGAAAAAGAAGGGTGAAGCCCCTTCCCTGGAGCTGTGCTGTCCACTTGGGACCCTGAGATCAACCCCAAAAACTTTGCTATGAGGTGACGAAGGGGTGCTGTGTGAAGGGACAGCATGAGCAGAGGATGGGAAAAGAGGCCTTGGGGCAAGGGGGATCCAGGGAAAGGTCCTGGCAGGGAAGGGAAGGAGTGGTTGCCCATCAGGATGTGGTGGAGGTGAAGTCTTTTGGTGCTGATGCTTCTCTTTGGGCTGGATCCCAAATCTGCCCCAGCAAACCCCACTCCATCACCACCACCACAGGAATTGCTCCTCCGGGCAGATGGAGAGGATCCTGTTTTCTGGAAAGATTTTTATTTTCCCTAATTCCAGAATCAGGTCTAGATTACAAGGATGACTTAGCTGAGTCAGTATCATGAACTCTTGTCTCTGTAGTAGTTTCTCAGTAACTTTTGTGTTGCCAAGTAACTAAATCCATGGAAAACTGCTGAAAATTTTCAACTTTATGTGTGAAAGAGAAGTGTTAATAGCAGCAGGGGAAGGAGATCTGTGTTCTGTGCCTTCCTGCACACTGTGTTCTGTATTGAGCAGTTTTCTACTGTTCCAGAGTGAACCTTCACTTTTTTTTTAGTCTAAGGAAGGCCCCTCTCTGATTGTCAGCCCTTCTGTTTTAACTTCATTGGGATTATTTTGGGAAGAAGTCACAGCAGGGTCTCCCCTGTGTTGCTTCTGTGGGAATTTCTTCACCCTGGGCAGATCCATGTCAGAGATGCATTCTGAAAACAGCCCCAAAGGAAACTGTAAATACTTCACCCCTTCAAAATTAATGAAGAAATATAGAACTTGATACATATCAAAGTCCCTTCCAGGCTGTCCTGAGCCACCCAAGAGGAGAGAAGAAGGATGTGCTGAGACCCCAGCATGGCTGGAAGATGAATTGCACCCCAAAGGCAGCTCAGGATGGGGGGCAGGTGGGGGCAGAGGCCCCAGGGGAACATTTCCCTCTTGAATCCCAGCCAAGAGCTCCTCCAACCCCATTAGCTGAAGACCAGCTTCCCTTTATTGCAGACGAGTGGATGGATGTTGAATGGAGCTGTCGACAATGAAATCCATTATCCTCACCTTTCAGAGGGGCTCTGCAGTTCTCATTCCCCCCTTTTCAGGGCCGGAACTGTTGGGGGAGAGGAGGGAAGGAGCCAGGTACAGGCAGACCCTTTGTGCAGCCACTCAGGAGGCACTTTACCCATTAATGGTCGAGCTCCTAAATGGATCTGACCTCCCCCTCCTCTGGGCCCTTGCCATTTTCATTTTCTTTTCCCCATTATTCTTGGGGGGGCGGGAAAGCAATAAAAAACAAAACCAAAACCCCCAACAAATCAAAATAAAAACCCCTCAAAAACCCTCCCCCCCCAAGATCATGAACGTCAGAGGTGGAGATGGAAGAAGGGAATGGGCATTGTGTTCAATGTCCCCTCGAGTGGCCTCTGAGCTCAAGGCTGCTCCTCCAACAATGGCAAATGGGGAAATGGTTCCCCCCCCACCCCCCACCCCCTCATCCCCCCATATGGGGCTTGGATGCAAAGCTGCCTCTTCAGGGAGACAAAGCCCATCCGGGGCTGCTGCTTCCATTGATTGGTCTTTGGAGGAGCATTTAGTGAAGAGAGGAGAAGGAGGGTGCTGGGGGGGAGA